>NC_034613.1:15766230-15777188 GCF_900095145.1 Mus pahari | reverse complement strand
GCAGAAGATGGCCTAATCGGCCATCATTGGGAAGAGAGGCCCCTTGGTCTTGTAAATTTTATATGACCCAGCACAGGGGAAGGCCAGGGCCAAATTGTGGGAGTGGGTGTGTAGGGGAGCAGGGGCAGGGGGGGTGTATAGGGAACTTTTGGGATAGCATTTGAAATGTAAATAAAGAAAATAATAATAATAATAAAAAAAACAAAAAACACTATTCATAGACTAGAGCCCTGAAAATCAATAAAACTCAAAAACATTCTTCTGGGCTGGCTCAGTGGGTAAGAGCACCAGACTGCTCTTCTGAAGGTCCAGATTTCAAATCCCAGCAACCACGTGGTGGCTCACAACTATCCCTAACAAGATCTGACTCCCTCTTCTGGAGTGTCTGAAGACAGCTACAGTGTACTTACATATAATAAATAAATAAATCTTTAAAAAAAAACCATTCTTCTAAAAACCTACCAAACCCATTAAGAAAATCATCAAATGCTAAAAATAAATACACAAGAACACAAAATTATTCATCAAGGAAGTCCTTAATGAGGATTCCTTCCTTGCAGTGATGGATTCCATTGTCAGTCAGGGTACATTTACTTCCAGGATATATTTCTATACCAGCACCCTTGGCACCATATACATCTGAGTTTTTTTCCAGGAGTGTGATTTTGTCTTAATACAACTGAGTAAAATATTTTTCCTGATGATAGGAAAAGAAAGTGGATGGCTAGAGTTCATAAAAGTGTAAAATTTAGTAAGTGATTTATAAAAACTGCATAAATCTTGGTTGGACTTAATCACTTTAATATAATGAAGGCAGAAAAAATGTTATATATTTATTTGGAATGTGATATAGATATTGTATTACACCTTTTCAAATTTTTGTTTTTAAATGTGCTATGTACAACCTTAAAATACATTGAAAGCCTTAAATATCACTAAGTTCTCACACATATATTACTGCTTATAGAGCAGTACTGACTGTGATTGACAGTTCAAAAACTATAAAGATATGGTAAAATATTTTATTTTGTGTAGATAATTCTTACTTTAAAGAAACAGAATCANAAATGTTATCTAATCCTAAACAAATATTTCTTTGNAGTCTTACATATCCCTTGGTTTGAAATTCACTTTGTATTAAGAACCACTATTATCATACACTTGCAATTTTTGGAAAAGAATGGAAACCTTAGAAACTGGAGTCCAGTATTTTGTAAATATTAAACCTAAATTTTGGAAGTTACAAACATGTCTTTTTAAAAAAGAAAATGTTTAACGCCTATTTTTAAGCTCCATATTTATTGGCAACAAACTCTATTTCAATTATGTACAAAATCACACTTTTTGATACAGTAAAATCTTAAATAAATATTATACAATTTCTAACTCAGAAATGTCCATGAGACAATTTGGCAAGGATCAGGTACATAAGTCATTGTCTTTAATCACCTATGTGTTTTGTGTCACCAGTACTGGGGATTGATAAATAAATATTTCCTCCCTCCTGAACCTAAAATAAAGAATTTATTATTTCAAAAAAAAGAAGAAGAAGAAGAAAGAAAGACCATTCAGAGACTGTCCTACCTGGGGATTCACCCCATATACTGTTATCAAACCCAGACACTATTGTGGATGCCAAGTGCATTTTGAAAGGAGTGTGATATGGATATCTCCTGAGAGGCCCTGCCATAGCCTTACAAATACAGAGGCAGATATATGCAGAGCTTACCCTTGTAGAAGCAGGATAGGATAGGGGAGGGAGGATGCGATAGGTTGTTTCTGGTGGGAGTGAACTGGGAACGGGGATAACATTTGAAATGTAAATAAAGAAATATACAATATAAAAAAGAAAAAAGAAAAAAATTAAATTGACTACCGTAGCTTATGATGTCCTAATATTGCCTCATCTTCTAACTATTCTTCAGAGTCCAGGGTATTCATATGTTTAGCTGAGTCTGTAAGAGACAAAGTATAAATACCAGGATGCATGAACAGCTTGGGTATGTGTCCCAGCATGATTGCCTCCTAAGAATTATATTCAACCAAAGTGTACTGAGCCAGAATGATGATATCACACCATTATCAGGTGACTTTACTCAAGAAAAGTAGCAGGAAGTTTCAGGATGGGTCTGCTCTTTTTGATTTCTGTGAACTCTAACTAGAAGGAGCAATACTCCTTGGTCATGGATGACGTAGCCAATGTGCCCTTGCCAAAAAGGGGATGTCTGAGAGGCCATTGGATCAAAGGGGTAACTTTTTAAGGCTTCAATCATCAGAGGAAGAAAACTACCAAAATTTTGAAAAGGAGAAAGGTCCTAGACCATGTTGGGCAGAAATGGAATATCCCCATTTTTACTTTCTGTAGAGGAGAATGGTCCAGCCACTCCAAGCCTCCATGTCTTCAGATAACTCAATGAAATTCTTGTCTTTGGGTACTACACTGCAGGCTTGACAGAAAATTGGGGTTTCTTATGTCACATTCATTCAACATCCCTGGATCTGTTCCCTGCTTAAACTTACAGTGAGCCACACAGGTGTGGATGTGGAGGACAGGTATCTTTCTTGTGAGCAGCTTAAAGACAGATGGCCTTGGATTCAGACTGAGTGTCCCCTCCTGCACTGGCCATGGAATTGAATTCAGAGTTCTCTAAGCATTTATTTTTGTTTTATGTTTTTGTTTTTGCTTTTGTTTTGGTGTTGAAGTGTATTGATATCCAATAAAGTCTGATGTCTCTTAGTTGTATTGTGTACCTGAGTCAGCTATGATCAGAATTAGAAGCTCCTATGAATTCTTGCTCATAGGGATTCAGAATCAAGTACTCTTCAGCAGAGCATGGACATATGAGGTATACATCTAGGGCACAGGGTAAGTTCTACAGCTTACTTCATCGGAGAAGCATGTCTTAAACCTCTCCTAAAGAAGACTAACGTGTTTTTATTCAAAGACAGTATTTTATATCGCCCCCCCCCCTTTGGCATACTATTAAAGTCAGGGGCTACTATGTTTGGAAGAAATAAATCTAAGGCCCTCTTTTACAAGATGTTCCATCAGGTTGTTAGCCCCCTTGAAGTCATGGGTTAGTTTAATTCTGAGGGTTCATATCTAAGACTTGATAGAGTTATTAGCTGGAGGCAGACATTGTTCTGATTCTAGAAGGATAGGTCCAAAGCCCCATTGTGACCACATAAATTCTATTGCACATTGATTCTGAAGGGGCTATACATGTGGCCTTCTTGGGACATTGAGGAGGTCTGAGTTACTTTGCTTAGCACGTTGTATGTCTCAGTAAACCCTTCAGTCATTAAGAATGCATGTGACACCCTTATTCTGAAAGGGTAAGTTTAAAGTTCATTTGGGCAGTTAGTGAATGCATGAGGTTTCCTAGTTCTCAAAGGAATGGTGTTCCAATGCTCCCTTGAACACTAGGGAGTGTCTAACACCTTTCCTATCTTGGGGGTGGTACATCTGAAACCTCCTTGAGTTATTGGTGAAATTTAGGAGCCATATTGGTTCTAGACAGATAAGATTAAGGCCAGATGGGCTATTGGGGAAGATCTGAGAACCCCTGGTTCTGAAAGGACAGATCAGAAGCCACCTTGGTCCATATAGTAGTTTGGAAGACCTGTGATTCTGAAGTGGTAGATCTGAACCCTACTTGAGAATTACTATAATCAATTTGGCTTCCTAGTTTAGACAGAGTTTGCCTTAATGCCCCTTGAACTCTTTAGAATGATTTGAGCTCCCCTTCAGACACTGGGGAAAGTGTGAGTCTTCCTGGTTCTGAAGAACTATATCTGTCAGAAACAAAATTTGGAGGACCATTAGAGAGTGAATGAGGCATACACAAACAGGAACTATTAAGGATACCATTCTTTAGAGGCACAAAGTCTCATACTGTGTTGGAGAAAGCAGTGTATGGGGGGGGGGACAAGTAGCCTCTTGAGGAGCAGGTGAAGATCAAGGGTCAATTTGGGCAGTAGGGACAGCCTAAATACTTCCTTACTCATTCTTCATGGGCCAATCTATGGTGTAACTAATCTCCAACATGCTTAGAGGCATTTCCCAGCTAGGCTTCCTGATAAATAGGCTGACTCCTACTTCTGAACATGAAGGACATTTGTGTTAAGGACAATCCCATAGCTCCTTGGGTAGAGGGTAAATTTCCTTCATACCCTTCCTGAGATGGTGACTGTTCCTAGAGTAATTTGTTCATGTGTAGACATTTTCTGCCTGATGGATGTGCTAGGGAATATTTCAGAGTAGCTAGTGGAGATAAGGTAGGTCCCAGAGAATTTTAGGAATATGGAGAATATTTCAGATAAATTTGGGGGTTGCTGGAGATTCTAGAGAATTTGGTGAAGATGTGGAGAGTCTAAAATTGGTTGGAAAGGATAGGAAATAGCCTCCAGCATCTTTGAGGGCAAAGTTTAAAAATTTTGGAGCTCCTGAGGAAGATAGCAAATTTGCTTCAGACCCTGAGGTAGAAAAAAACAGATTTGAAAATCCTTTGGGAAGATGGCAATATTTTTAATTTGCTCTAGAAAAATTTGGAAAATCTCTGAGTTTTCAGGCAAGAAAACCTGAGTCCTAGATCATCTTTTTTACAGGACAAAATTTCTCTATTCCTCAAAGAATCTGGTGAAAGTTTCACAGTCCCTCAGGAAGATGTTGATGTTCCTAGAGCACACTGAGCAGACAAGGGAGGTCTTAGAGACAACGAGACAGGACGAGACTCTCCTAAATCCATTTGGGGAGCTTTTGAAGGTTCCAAATCTTGTAGTGGGTGATGCTTTGGATATTTCTGGCTTGTCCTGTGTACAGGCAGAAACTCCATACTGCTCTGTGAAAGCAGGCAGTGTCTGCCAACTTCTTGGACAGATAACAAAGATCCTGAACCCACTTGAACAGTTAAGGAAATTTCAAAAGCGCCTAGAGCAAATGATACAGATCCTAGAGTCCCTTGTCCATATAAAGAAATTACCATGTGACATTTGGAAGAAGGCATAGATTCTTAAGAGTCTGAAGCAGATGTATCTGTTTGTTGGACCCTTAGCATAGACTTCAAAGACTCATATGATCCCTGGCAAGAAGCAGAAGCAGAAGGCCCCAGAGTACCTTGTGTAAGTGTAGAGATCAAAAGTCCCTCCTACAGAAAGCAGAGGATCCAAAAGACTTTGCGAAGAAAGTAAGGAGCTAACTTTGGCATATACTGAATGCTCTATAATCACACCATCAGATACTACATGTCCTGGTGTAACCCTTGAAGATTTTTGTGCATATAGTAGAGATGGTAAATATCTTCAAGGCCCCTGGGGAGATGGCAAAGGGTCTAGATAGCCTTGTGAAATTATGTAAATTCTCAGAGACTCTTGGACAGATTTCAAAGTTCTTGCCCTTTTTGGACCATGGTTGGTCCATCCCTGAAACACTGGGGTAAATGGTGAATATGCTACTGTGCACTGTGTAGAAGTGGACAGTGTTCCTGTACTTTGTATATGTAGGGAAGGACTAGAACACCTTTAGGCATATGGAGAATCTCCTAGAGACCATTTTGTAGATGTGTACAGACATATGGTCCCTTGTATAGATAGGAAGGGACCCACAGATCCTTGAGCATAATAAGAAGATGCTTGAATGCCTTGTTTTAAGGAAGAAAGTCCCAGAGGTTCAGGAGCACCTTCAGAATATTTTTATGTATACACCATTGCCCTGGCAAAAAATGGAAAGTTTCAGAAGCCCCTAGGCTGATTGCAAAGGTGCTGGATACTCTTGGTCAGATGAGAAAGTTGACACACGTCCTTGGGTAGAAGATTAGTGTTTACCAGATTCTGGGGGTAATTCTGGAAACTCTTTGAAGCAGATTGAGAAAATTCCACATACACCATCACACATGACCAATGCTCTAATGTACTCTGGGTATGCTTACATTGTTCCCAAATACTGGTGGAACATGCTGAAGGCCCTGGAACACTTTGGTTGGAGAAAAAGTACTTTGAACAGGCAAAGTACTCTCGGAAGCCCTGGAAAGTTGCTTGGGCTTTCAAGAGGATAACAAAGGTCCTCAAAACCCTGGCTTAGATAAATGATGCTGATGTAAACCTAGTACAGATGTAGAATGTCCTGGATCTGCTGGTAAAGACAAAAAGGATTCTTGAGATTTCTGGATAGGTAGGAATGGTCCAATGGCCCTTGGGAAAGATGATAAACATTGTTCAGCATGTTGGGCAGATGGAGAACATCTCATAACTTTCAAAGACTTTTGAGTAGATGGAAGTTCCTACAGTTTCTTGTTTAGATACAGTTTCAGAGATCCATGAGCAGATAGGGAAGTTCCCAGAACCCCTTGTGCAGTTGATGAAGATCCTATAGTACCTTGTACAGGTAAGTAACTTACCAGAGGCACTTAGATGGAAAAATTCCCAGTTCTAGCTGGTCAATTTGTAGTCCAGAGCCTCAGAGGTAGAAGGAAAATATTCTTCAGTTCCTTTTGCATTTCTGGGCTGTCCCAAAATGTCTTCTGCGTATAAGGTAGCTTGTCCAAGTACATGAATAGATGATGAGCATAATAGAGAACACCGTGTTAATGCATTCAGTTGCAGAGTTGTTTATGAGTACTGGCAAGTTCCCACAGGTTTTTGCAAAGATTGGGGATGAGTTTCACTTGCTTGTATTGGTAAGGAAAGTCCAAGAGGCTTTAGGGTATTGGGCAGTATTCCTGTAGTCCTTGACACACATGGAATCATTCTCAAAGCATCTCAGACAGAAGAGAAATATTTATGTGTTTACTGGAGAGACTTCAATGGTCCCAGAAATTTGTGCGAAGATGATGACTGCTTGAGAGACTGTTGAGTATATGATTACAGGTCCAGAGTTCCCTGAGCAGATATGCAAAGTTTAGTAGAAAGCAAACATGATAGATCCCTTGAGACTACTAAAGACGATTCACCTATGTTCTTGATCATATAGTAGATGCCCTGTAGGTCTTAAGGGAAATGGCAAAGGGCCTGTAGTCCTTTGGACATAAACAGAGTATCCTGAAATGTACCATGCATGATAAGTTCTCTAGTTTATTTTGAAATGATGCTGAATGCTCTAGAGACCCTGGGGTAGTTGTCAAAGAACTCAGATTCTCCTAGACAGACAGAATACCCTAAAGTCCTCTGCTTAGATCTCAGAGTTGGTAGAGCCCCTGAAATAATTTGGGGAGGTTTCTGAGAACCTAGTACAGATTTTCAGAGTCCCTGGGGAAGATTACAATACAAGAAGAAGACCTCAGAGTCTTTGTAGGTGATGGTCAATGTTTCAGAATATTTTGCATAGATAACATTTATAAGCCTTCTGAAAAGAATTGAAAATTTTCATAGGTCCTTGTTTAGATGGCAAATTTCAGCTTTCTGTATTCCAATTCCTTCACTGCCTAATCTTAGCTGTCTTGGAACTTGCTCTGCAGACTAACTTTGAACTCAGAGATCTACATGCCTGTCTTCTAAACATTGGGATTAAAGGTGTCCTGGAGTTAGCTTTTTCTTTACCCATAACTTGCTATGTTATAGGTTGGCCTTGGACTCAAGAGATCTGCTTGTCTTTGCCTCCTGGAATTAAAGGCTTGCACTACCATGCCTGGATCTAAATTTATCTGGGTGGAATATTGCCCTTAATTCAATTTAATATCCTTGAACACAGGTTTCAGCTACATTTCACTTACTGGTGCCCCTCACATACTCTAACCATTTATTTTATATTTTTTCCTTTCTCAGCTTGCTACACTTGTTTAAAATGTTCTTCATGAGTCTTAACCAGAAAACAAAGTCTATGATGGGCTTTTCTGAAACTTCCTTTGTCAATGCAATTAATATAAATCTCTTTACCTTAGCTGCAGGTAGAGTCTTCAGACAAGGACAAAAAAACAGTCACATTCTTCACCAAAATCCCACAAAAACAGTCGCTAGGCCACATACTGTAATTATCCACTGAAACTTCTTGTCCAGGTCTGCAACTTCCATGTCTTCCAGTACTCTTTGTTACTCTCAGTAACAAAGTCTTTTATATTCCTACTAGGATAGCCTGCTAAGCCTCATTCTAAGCATTCCACTGCTTTTCAAATCCAAACTCCCCAAATCCACATTCTTCCAAACAAAAGCATGGTTAAACCAATCACAACAATACCCCAGAAGGGTCTCCTCTGAAGAAGAAGAAAACTGAACTCCCGGGGTTCATTTGGGTAGTGAGAGAATGTCAAATATCTCCCTGTGTATGTGCAGATGGCACAAGAGTCCCTTAGGTGGATTCAGGAGTTGTGTATTTCATATCACTTATTCCATGAAGCTTCCATTCATAGTGATTACCAATCTGAGTAACACTTGCTTTTTTAGTAACCACATACAAGTCTTGCTCCATATGAAAATTTGTTTATAAGGCAGCAACAACTCACATGATCTCACCCTGAACACAAATCCAAAATGTCTGCAGATTAACCCAGACCATGTTTAAAATACCAGATGTTTGATAACCCTTCCTCTTTCCCCCCTTTTCTCTTTCATGTACATGGCATTAAATCTTTGTGACTTGGATGAAGCGGTCACCTAGTTTCTTGACATTATGATTATGATGCCATTTGCATTTCTAATGCTAAAATAAACAGAGGGAAGCAGGGCTTGGAGACTTTGGTCATAGAAATGTAAACTGAGTGCCTGGAGCCTGTAGTTATGGTTATTTAAAACATCTTGTTTGTGACTAGTATTTCAAGATAAGTACTGTAGAGGGACTTTTCTTATTTCAGAGGACCTTGATAGGTATTCTCAAACCCCAACTATAATTTCTCTAAATATAGTCAATCCAGAGGACCTATTATCTTTGACAATAAAGGAGAAAAAATTAACCTGTTATGTCCTTCCTTTGATACTGGCCTGAAGTTGTTGCTAAAAGAGTATATAAGGTAGACAGCTTCAGAGCTTGTGTTCTTATGAAAAAAACATGTGTTTTTAAAGCACTAATGTTGATTCTGTGAGGAATGTGATCACACAGAGCTTGTGAAAAAAGATGCATGACAGAATTGAGCTGTGTGTCTCACAACTGGACTTGCTTATGCCCTATACATACTTTACAATCTGACCTCCAAATGATTGTGGCTTGTGTGAGTTGATAATACAATGCCTGTCTCAAATGATGTTTCATGCTTAACAATTTAGCTTGGACAGATTGAGAAGTGGCTAACTGAATAAAAACTTAACCAACATATGATCTGTAAACATAATTTTAGAATTTAAAAAAGAGTCAGAAAAAAAAAAAAACAGTCGGGGTCACTGTGATTCAATTCTTTCCCTATCTGGACAAAACTCCAAGGAGAAAATGACTTGAAAAGAAATTGAATGATCTGGTGACACTGTGGAAAGAGACCATAGTTTTGACTTTTCTTCATTAATCTTTATTCAATTCCACAGTTCACTTTTGTTAGTTCTCTACTATTTATAACTATACAATTCTCACCATTTTCTTACATTACTATTACATATAAGCACACAAATATTAGTTGTCATGAGTCCAAGGGTATATAGATTTCATTTTCTAAACTGCCAGTTTTCCTTAAGCTGGTTAAGAAGCTAACATCTAGGTCTTCCTCTTCACTCTTCCACTCAATCCTGCATAGCCCTAAGTGTACCCTGAGTATCATTATCTAACAACATCCCTACTAGTCCTCACCAAGAGTTCTCAAGCACAGAAATCTGGGAAGACACTAGACTGTGTAAGACCTGGGTGTCCAGATGTAAAAACTATCTCTTTTATGAAAAAAAAAAAGGATTCTGCCTAATTGGGGTAGTCTGTGCTGAGGGCAAAGAAAGTGAAAGCTTGTGGTAAGGATTCTGGGTCCTATATATTTCAGGAATCCTGAACATAGAGTAAACTGGAAAGAGAAATTGCTGGAGCTTCATCACTGCTACATGTGAACACAAGTATTTTAGTGTTTGCATGAATATTCCCTCATTCAGCCTGTCTTGTGTTGGTGACCATATTGTTGAGAGTTCATAGGTGCAGTTTCCCTGTCACATCTAGAAATACTATCTAGCAGGAGGCATGTGATCCTCTGGCTCTTACAGTGCCTCCCCTATAATGTTCCTTGGGACTATTGAAAGTGTATCATTGGGTTTGGGTATGCAATAATCAGTTGTCTTCTGAATTTTGACCAGTTGTGGATTCTAGCAATAGTTTCCATCTACTGCCAAGAGATACATCTTTGATGAGGAGCTTCTTTGATGCTTGTTATCTATAGTTATAAGATTATGTATTTAGATTGCAGTCTACAGGTTTAGGGAAGTGGCAGTAGTAGTTTCTCCTTTAACTCTTAGCTGTAGATAATTGTTTGGTTTTCAGTAGCAGGCATAAATCTCTATTCACAGGGTGGGTCTTAAGTCCAAGTAGACAGCTGTTGGTTAACCATCAAATAAAAGTAGCACTCTTTTACCATCATGGCTATCTGGCCAGGGCAGTCACTGTCAAATTGAAATTTTATAGCTGGATAACCCTGCAAGCTGCTTTTCTCCCCAGTCAGCCTTCATAACAGCTTTGGGTTACATGAGAGATAGACCTCAGGAATGGAGCTTTCAGGTAAGTTCTAGAATGTACTGGAATTTTGATCTGGAGAAAATTCTGAAAGTTATTTGGGTTTCAATTAAAACATCTGTAAGGAAGAGAGGGAAATAGTGTCTGCTCCCTAAAAATTGTGTGAGTTTTTGTAAGGTTTAAATAGTAAGTATAATAGAATACTGTTTCTGGCATTTATAAATATTTGTCTTGGCTGTGATTATACTTCCACAATATAAAGTAATGCTTTTTTTGTCTGTTATTTTTCATTGGATATTTCCATTATTTACATGTCAAATGTTATCCCCTTTCCTGGTTTCTTCCCTGGAAACTCCTTATCCAATTCCCCATCCCCCTACTTCTATGAGAGTGTTCCCCC
>NC_034613.1:15731502-15733166 GCF_900095145.1 Mus pahari | reverse complement strand
AGGAAGGAAGGAAGGAAGGAAGGAAGAAAGAGAAAGAAAGAAAGAAAGAAAGAAAGAAAGAAAGAAAGAAAGAAAGAAAGAAAGAAAGAGAAGGAAGGAAAACAGAAAGAAAGGGAGGGAAGGAAAACAGAAAGAAAAGAGGAAAGAATAGAAGAAAGAAGAAAGAAAGAAAAAGAGAGAAGGAAGGAGAGAGAGAGAGAGAGAGAGAGAGAGAGAGAGAGAGAGAGAGAGAGAGAGAGATGAAACTTAAATTCCATTAAAATTTAAGCCTGCTTGATATTCCTACTCTATCAAAATCAGTGGTAGGGGAATGAAATTCTGGGCTTGGTTGAGAAAATGATTTCCTATTGATCAACAGTCAATGGTTAAGTAACGGAAATATATGAAGGTATCAACACATCCATGAACACTATACCCAATAAAATTCATCAGCCATATATGGTAAACAACCTTGAAATAATAAAGATCACCCTCAAAATGACAAGAGCAATTCTAATGTCTAATGTATAAACTTAATTAAACTTTGTAATAGTTTTATTACTTAGCACTTGTCCTTAATTTTTAGTGCTGTTCTTGCTGATCTAGGCAGTGTAGTAAGAGATGAACAAAAGAAATGTAAGAATTGAAAAGAAAAGGAATAAAAATCTACTTAGAAAATTTCAATACACTCAGATAATATACAAACTATAAAGTACAAGAATTCAGCAAGATTGTTAGGATTATGGTAAATGTTAAAGGGGCAGCAGAGGCAGGCAGATCTCTATTAGTTCGAGGCCAACCTGGTCTACAGGGTGAGTTTTAGGACAGCCAGGGCCACAGAGAGAAACTCTATCTTTAGAGGATGGCATTGTTGGGCATCAAAGGGAGGGGAGGCCCTTAGTCCTGTGAAGGCTGGATTCTCCAGTGTAGGGGATGCCAGGGTGGGGAGGTGGGAGTGGGTGGGTGGGAGGAGAATCATCCTCATAGAAGAATCAGGGGGAGAGGGAATAGGATAGGGGTGTTCCAGAGAGGAAACCGGGAAAGGGGATAACATTTGAAATGTAAATACATAAAATATCCAATTTAAAAAAAAAGAAAGTAAGATATATAGATAAAGATATAAAATCAAGAAAACTATAAACTTAAACTATTTATGGTTCATGTTCATTAAAAATAAGAAACAGGGGCTGGTGAGATGGCTCAGTGGGTAAGAGCACCCAACTGCTCTTCCGAAGGTCTGGAGTTCAAATCCCAGCAACCACATGGTGGCTCACAACCATCCAAAATGAGATCTGACTCCCTCTTCTGGAGTGTCTGAGGACAGCTACAGTGTACTTACATATAATAAATAAATAAATCTTTTAAATAAATAAATAAATAAATAAAAATAAGAAACAATGTACCCTATATCCAGAAATGAAATAAAATTATCCGATTAAAAAAAACCAACCAACTAACCGGCCAAACAAACAAACAAACGAAAATTCAGTAGAGAAAGAAGTGAGGTGGCTTAGTAGATAAAAGTGCCTGCCAGCAAACCAGAGAAACAGTTCAGTCCTGGAGATCAACATTTTAGCAGGAGAGAATCAATTCTGATCAAGTGTTGTCCAGTCCTACCCTACACACAAACTCTCTCTCTCTCTCTCTCTCTCTCTCTCTCTCTCTCTCTCTCTCTCTCTCTCTCT
>NC_034613.1:15730032-15731297 GCF_900095145.1 Mus pahari | reverse complement strand
GCAGATTTCTGAGTTCGAGGTCAGCCTGGTCTACAAAGTGAGTTGCAGGACAGCCAGGGCTACACAGAGAAACCCTATCTTGAAAAAATTTTTTTTAAAAGTAATAAGGTGCTATATATCTACAGTAAGTTAAAAATATGAAAAAAATTATATTCATAGTAGAACAGAAGTTACAAGCTTTTCATAAATAAATCTCTAAGAAAAGATTTGTAAAACTTCTGTGGTTTGTTTTATTATAAAATATTTTTTGTTTATTTTTGTTTTTGTTTTTGTTTTCTACTTTTAACTGTCATAGATTTTCTTTTATTTCCTTTTTTATTAGATATTTTCTTTATTTACATTTCAAATGTTATCCCCTTTCCTAGTTTCCTCTCCAAAAATTCCCTATCCCCTCCCTTTCGCCCTGCTGCCCAACCCACCCACTCCTGCTTCCTGGCCCGGACATTCCCCTATACTGGGGTATAGAACCTTCACAAGACCAAGGGCCACTCCTCCCACTGATGACCAACTATGACATCCTCTGCTACATATGCAGCTATAGACATGAGTCCCACCATGTGTTTTCTTTGATTGGTGATTTAGTTCCAGGGAGCTCTGGGGGTACCCTGATATACCACCTCACACCAGAGAGATTCTCACATATGTGCACAAGTAATTCAGAATTCCAGTAAGTATAGTGTATTTGTGGAGTAAAAAATAAAATGGCCTAGTTACCTTTGACTGTCAATTTGACACAGCCTTTAGTTATTGAGAGAGATTGCATAGATCAGATTGGCCTGTGGTCTTGTTTGGCTGGGTGTGTCTTGATTGATCATTGCTGTAGGAGGGCTTGATCCACTATGGTTAGCACCATTCTCTGTGCAGGTGTCCCTGAGCTATATAAGGAAGCTAGCTAAGCATGATTTGGAACGAGTCAGCAAATAGAATTCCACAATGTTTTTTTTTTATTATTTTTTTTGTTAGATGTTTTCTTCATTTACATTTCAAATGCTATCCTGAAAGTTCCCTATACCCTCCGCACCCCTCCCCCTGCTCCCCTACCCACCCACTCCCAGTTCTTGGCCCTGGCATTCCCCTGTACTGGGGCATATAAAGTTTGCAAGACCAAGGGGCCTCTCTTCCCAATGATGGCCAACTAGCACATCATCTGCTACATATGCAGCTAGAAACATGAGCTCAGGGGGTACTGGTTAGTTCATATTGTTGTTCCACCTACAGGGTTGCAGCCCCCTTCAGCTCCTTGGGTACTTTCTCTAGCTCCTCCA
>NC_034613.1:15726235-15728837 GCF_900095145.1 Mus pahari | reverse complement strand
TGCTTTAATGTTGGTTTTATTGCCGATTCTACAAGATCAACATAAAAATTACAGGGAAAAGCTGCGAGGTTCCCTTCCCAGGATAAGTTGTGCTAACAAAAAGCTCTCTCTTAAGTGCGGAGATTTAAACACAGCAAATGACATAAAATAATATAAGAGTGGAAAGAGACAAAAGCCAGCAAATCTCCTGCAAAACAAGGTAACAAAAAGCACGCCAGTGAATCAGTCCCACTGCTTATTTAAGGTTTGGTCCCTAGTTCAAAAAATTGGCAGCCGGGGCCTTTAAAAGCTAAGGAGCAAATGCCCCTTACCATCCAAAGCTTCCCTCCAGATTTAGACAGCCTGAACAGAACTGAGGAGGGTGCACTGGAGTGCGAGGGAGGGGTGGTTCCCTGAGGAGGGTGTCAGAATACTCTCCAATCCCCATCCTCCTGCTCTACCAGCCACCAAGACATCCCCAGTTCACTGGGGTAGGCGTCTTGCTCTAGGATCTTCATCCTTAGACAGCAACATCCAGCCTTTCCCCCCATTCTTTTTCTTCCAATCTCTCAGAAGTCTTAAAAGCCATCCTCTCCCAGAAGTGACTGACTCAAAGCACACTCAAGTGCAGACCCCCTTTGCTTCCAATCCTCTCCCTCTGCCTTAGTTGACAGTACCCCTCAACACCCATCACCACCCTCCCTCACCCCAATAGCAGGAAAAAGTCGCTATGCTTCCTCTGTCCACACCTCGCCCACCAGAGCTTGAGCGCCCTAGGTAGGTGTGTGTGTGTGCGCGCGCGCGCGCGCGCGCATACTCAGTGTCCGCATCCTTGTACGTCTGAGCAAGAGGCTCACCCGCCCAGACTGCCCGAGGTGCCATCTTAAAGGGATCCGGATTTCCTTGTGCCCTAATCTCCAGCTCTTTGTGAGGGGCGTCCGGGAGAACGGGAGGTGCGATCTGAAGCTTTCTGCCACCCCAGCCCGGCCCGGGAGGTGGAGACCCACTCTCAGTCTGTAGCTCTATGAAACCTGCTTTGCCCTTCAGCTTCCAGCCCAGCGCACGCACGTTGGTAGAGCAGCCAGAGCTCTGTCCCATAGTGCCTGAGACTCCCACCCCTGGGCAGCTGGTTGCCAGAGTGAAAACTTAAGTAGAACAGAGGAGAAGGAGAAAGAGAGCTCCTAGCGCCCAACCTCCTCTGTGCCTGTCCTGCCTGTGGTCCCCATGCGCGCATGCGGGAAGCCACCATGCTGAGTCCGGTGTGAGCACCCCCCCCCCAGCACATCTCTCAACCACTCACCAGCACCCAGCACCACGGAGCCCCCCGCATGGCCTCAACAGCTCTGGCAGGGCTTCGCTGCCTAACTGGACTTGCTCAGCCACTTGGTGAATTTGTGCACTTCAGCCATGGCAGCTACCTGTGTTTACACACCTACCACATCTCAGCTCCCTGCCCCAAGCCCAACTCCCTTGGTTTCTCCTGAGCGCTGCTCCTCCATCTTTCTCCTTTGATCATGCCTGGCAGTGATTGTTCATTCTCCACAAGGGCCCAGATCTGAGTGTACAACAGCCTAAAAAGGAGGGTGTGTCAAATAACATATAAAGGCCGACCTATCAGAATTACACCAGATTTCTCAACAAAAACACTAAAAGCCAGATGATCTTGCGCAGATGTCATACATACACTAAGAGAACACAAATGTCAACCCAGACTACTATACCCAGCAAAACCCTCAGTTAGCATAGATGGAGAAATAAGGGGAAAAAACACCCTTCACAATAGTCACATATATTATAAAATACCTTGGTGTGACTCTAACTAAGGAAGTGAAAGATCTGTATGACAAGAACTTCAAGCCTCTGAAGAAAGAAATTGAAGATCTCAGAAGATGGAAAGATCTCCCATGCTCATGGATTGACAGGATTAATATAGTAAAAATGGCCACCTTGCCATAAATAATCTACATATTCAATGAAATCCCCATCAAAATTCCAGCTCAATTCTTCACTGAGTTAGAAAGGGCAACTTGCAAATTCATCTGGAATAAGAAAAAACTTAGGACAGCAAAAATTATTCTCAACAATAAAAGAACCTCTGGTGGAATCAACATCTCTGACCTCAAGTTGTACTACAGAGCAATTGTGATAAAAAAAAAAACAAAAAAACAAAAAAACAACCTTCATGGTATTGGTATAGTGACAGGCAGGTAGATCAACGGAATAGAATTGAAGACCCAGAAATGAACCCACACACTTATGGTCACTCGATCTTTGATAAAGGAGCTAAAACCATCCAGTGGAAAAAAGACAGCATTCTCTACAAATAGTGCTGGCACAACTGGTGGTTAGAATGTGGAAGAATGCAAATCGATCCATTCTTATCTATTTGTACAAAGCTCAAGTCTAAGTGGATCAAGGAACTCCACGTAAAACCAGAGACACTGAAACTTATAGAGGAGGAAGTAGGGAAGAGCCTTGCACATATGGGCACCGGGGGAAAATTCCTTAACAGATGGCTTGTGCTGTAAGATCAATAATAGACAAATGGGATCTCATAAAATTGAAAGCTTCTGTAAGGCAACAGAAACTGTCAATAAGATAAAAAAAAAAGGCCACCAACAGA
>NC_034613.1:15694256-15722866 GCF_900095145.1 Mus pahari | reverse complement strand
GGGGTGGGGGAAGGAATTGAGAAGAAGTTGCCCAACTGTTACTACTTAATAGTATTAGCGCTCAGGTCCTGTTCTTGGGCATGAGACCTGTTTTCCACTTTGTCTCCTATATTTGGTTTCACAGAATGCCACTAGCCATGTTTCTGAGTTCAGTCAAGTTTTGAATGTGCTAGAAGGGAGACAGGCAGAGTTCTAGACCCTTTCATAGGCATTACAGACCTCTTGGAAGACTGAAGACCAGAGGAGGAATCAACCTTGAAGCTCCAGGCAGGAATCAGAGGAGGCAGGGAAGGAGAAAGTTCAGTGAATGGCTCCATCTAGTGGCCGCGCTACTGCAGCACTCAGGATGACCATGACCATGGCATTTCTTTCTTTTTTAATTTAAATTGGGTATTTTCTTTATTTACATTTCATATGTTATCCCCTTTCCTGGTTTCCCCTCCAGAAACTCCCTATCCAATCTTCCCTTCCCCTGCTTCTATGAAGGTGTTCCCTCCACCCACCCACCCACTCCCATCTCCCCACCCTCAAATGTCCCTACACTGAGGCATTGAGCCTTCACAGGACCAAGGGCCTCTCCTCCCATTGATGTTCTATAAGGCCATCCTCTTCTACATATGCAGCTGGAGCCATGGGTCCCTCCATGTGTACTCTTTGGTTGGTAGTTTAGTCCCTGAGAGCTCTGGGGTGTCTGGTTGATTGATATTGAAAATCTATCAGTCTAATCCACTATATAAACAAACTCAAAGAGAAAATAAAAACATGGTCATTTCATTAGATGCTGAGAAAGCATTTGACAAATTCAACACCCTTTCATGTTAAAAGTCTTGGAATGTTCAGGAATTCAAGGCCCATACCTAAACACAATAAAGGCAATAGACAGCAAACCAGTAGCCTACACCAAAGTAAATGGAGAGTAACTCGAAGCAATCCCACTAAAATCTGGGACTAGGCAAGGCTGCTCACTTTCTCCCTACCTATTCAATATAGTACTTGAAGTCCTAGCCAGAGCAATCCGACAGCAAAAGGAGGTCAAGGGGATCCAAATTGCAAAGGAAGATCATGACATTTCTTTTGGTTTTTAAATAATTTACTTTACACCCTTATCACAGCTTCTCCTCCCTTCTCCCCTCCCAGTCACTTCTTTTCCCTTCCCCTCCCCCATCCCCTAGACCTTCCCTTCTCCTCAGAGTCAGAGATGCCTCCCACAGATATCAGCCCACCTTGGCATATCAAGTTTCAGTAGGACTAGGCACATCTTCTACTGAGGCTGGACAAGGCAGCCCAGTTAGGGAAAAGGCAGGCAGTGTAGTCAGAGACGGCCCCTGCTCCTGCTGTTAGGAGTCCCACGTGAAGACCCAGCTGTGCAACTGTTATATATGTGCAGTGGGCCTTGGTCCCTCCCATGCGTGCTGCCTGTTTGACATTTGGTCTCTGGGAACCCCTATGTGCCCAGGTGAGTTGATTTTGTAGGTTTTCTTGTGGTGTCCTTGACCCCTCTGGCTCCAAAAAGCTAAAACTTGGGGCCTTCCTTGATGTGTAATTGCCTTCAATTTACATTGCCTATCTCCTGTTGTCAGGGAGGTAGAACATCCCTCATTTGAAGACGGGAACTGTTTATGGGGGTAGGCTAAGGGACAAATTATCAGAAAACAGTTCAATAGAGCAACTGGACCCCAAGTTAGACTTACAAGGCAGAGAAAATTGACAGTGTAGAAAATAGATAACAGGAAGGATATTTTTACTCCATGTATATTATTCTAGAGGTTCATCATCTTAGGAAAAATGGAAAAAGAAATGTTTGCCAACTTGGTGGGAATCAAAAAATGGAATTGGGGCTTAAACCCTTTCCCAACCCTTGAAATCAGGCAATGATTACGTCATGAACTTCTGCTATGGCTGGACTCTTACCTTTTCCCAAAGAGCCATGTGTTACATACAGACTTAATCCCTAGAGTCCATAGTGGCACTTGTTTTCAAAAAGATATATTTCTATTTGTGTGTGTGCATTCCACCATGAGTTTGTGTTCATATCTGTGCAGGTACCCACTGATATCAGAAGCTGTCAGACCCCCCTGGAACTGGGTTAGAGGCAGCTGTGAGCCACCTGATGTGGTGGTGGGGACTAAACTCAGATCATCTGCAAGAGCAGTAAGCACTCTTAAGCACTGAGCCATCTCTCCAGCCCCTACAATGGAACTCTTAAGATGTGAGACCTATGGGAGGAAGTTAGGTCACTCTGGGCATGCCACTGTGGGTGTAAGGCCCCAGTCCTTTCTTCTTTGCTTGTTTTGCTCCTTTACCATGAGATAAATGGTTTCCCTCTGCCACACGATTCTTTTACAGTGTGGTACCTCAGCACAGGCTCAAAAGCAGCAGGGCCAATCATAAAGGACTGGGAACGTGAAAAAATGTGAGTAAAACACATTCTTTTAAAAGTTGAGTACATCAGGTATTTGTTACTGTGCCAGAAAGCTGACCGACAGAACTTCCAAAGAATTATAACTGTATAGAAGAGAAGCCTGATAGCTACTACCTCAGCTAGGTGCTAAGTCACAGTGACTGATACAAGAAAAAAAGTCAGTGGTCTTACTTCTAAAAGTCCATCATCATAACTGCATTATGAGAAAAAAATATCAGATAAACCCAAGTTGAGGGACACTCAGAAAATAATCGAATCCAGGTTATGCTTGGTGGCACATGCCTTTATCAGATGAACCATCTGCTGGCCCACTTTTTTTTTTTAAGATTTATTTATTCAGATGCACCAGAAGAGGGCATCAGATCTCATTACAGGTGGTTGTGAGCCACCATGTGGTTGCTGGGATTTGAATTCAGGACCTCTGGAAGAGCAGTCAGGGCTTTTACCCACTGAGCCACCTCTCCAACCCTGCTGGCCCACTCTTTTGTTTTGTTTTGTTTTGGTTTCGAGACAGGGTTTCTCTGTATAGCCCTGGCTGTCCTGGAACTCACACATACTCATATTGTCCCTGTTAGAACAGTGTGAATGTACTTCCTGCACTCATATCTACTGAAAAAAAAGTGAGTTCGGTGAACAGGGGAACCCAGATAACCTACAACTTGAGAATCAAACAAAACAAAACAAAACAAAACAAAACTTTCAGAAGTAATGGAAAGATGAGATCAACTGGGAGGAAAGATCTGTTAACCATATAGTTCAAAACAGAGATGGTTAAGATTTTTCTGAGAAGTAAACCAGTGGTTCATACAGCTGGAAAAGGGGGAAGGGCCAGAGACTAAGAAAGATATTGACAGCATTGGTGGTATTCCATTTTCTCTGCCTTACCTATGTCTGATGCACAAACTCCTTTACTCTGATTATTCCTAGTGCTTTATGAGATCAACGAAGAGTTCAAGTCTCTGCCATGATTTACTAGGGGTAAAACACACAGTGATAGGGAGAGAAGGGGATAAATCTAGGCACCTCTCACAAGATAAGTTTCAAACTTCTTGTTTCTGCAGCCATCTTCTCTCCAGTGAGCTCTTTTGGTGTATGCATCTGCCTGTTTACTGTCTCAGCTCAACTGCTTCCTATACATAGTTGGTACTTAATGCACATCACATAATTAATAAGCAAAACAGGAAGCTGGAAACTAGTGCAACTGGCAGAAAAATTCTTTTGAAAACCTGTAATGAAGCCTGATATAGTGGTACATACTATACATAACATTCTGGAGTTAGAGGATTGGGAGTTTAATACTACCGTTAACTATGTAGAGTCTGAATCCAATCTAGGTATGCTGGATTATGCCAATGTGACACAAGTAAAGCCATCTGAGAGGAGGGAACCTTAGTTAAGAAAATACCCCAGTAAGGTAAGTCTGCAGGGAAGCCTGTAGGGTATTTATTTAAAAAATAGTGACTGATGGGGGAGGGCCCAACCCATAGTGGGTGGTGTCAATCCTGGACTGGTGGTCCTGTGTTCTATGATAAAGCAGGCTGAGCAAGCAATGGGGAGCAAGCCAGTAAGCAGCACCTCTCCATGTCCTCTGCATCTGCTCTTGCCTCCAGGCTCCTGCCCTGCTGGAGAGTTCATGAACAGCAATGTGGAAGTGTAAGCAGAATAAACCCTTTCCTGCCCAACTTGTTTTTTGGTCATGGGTATTTTTATTACAGCTACAGGAACTCAAACTAAGATACTAGTCTACATAAAACCCTGTCTCAAAACCCCCAAAAGAAGGTTAGTGAGATGGTTCAACATGTAAAGTGTTTGCCAAAGAAGCATGAAGAGACTGGAGTTTAGATCTTCCAAAAGCCAGGTAAATGCTAGGTGGATGTATTGGCCTACCTGTAATTCCAACCTCTGAAGGGTGAGACATGAGATTTCCCAGAGCAAGCAAGCTAGCCAGACTAGCCACATCAGGAGGTTCTGGGTTTGCTGTGGGAGAGCATGCCTCAATCAATGAGGTGGAAGAGTAATTGAAGATCATTCTTGATAACAATCTCAGGCCTTATGTGCACATGCACACAGGTATATGCATATGCACACCACACAGATGATTACACATGCTAAAACATGTATATACACCCACACATAAAATACGAAAATAAGGAACAAATGAAGCAAAGTAGAGATAGAACAACAGAAAGAAGAGTAAATCTATGAGAAAATAATCTCAGACACATCTTCACATTTAGTCCCTGTATTAAGATAATTAAAAACATTTTGATAATCAGATTTCCACTCAGTGGAGAGAGATATGATACCTTGATCTTGAGATTATAAGCTAGAAACAAAAGGGATGGGTATACTAAGTAAATACATCAAAGGATAAAAGTTACTCTCAAATTGTGTAATCTGAAATCTAGTGAAAAATGGCATGTGAACAGGACAAAGATGAAGACTAAGATTTGATATAACTCTACAAAAGAGCTCTGAATGAGTCAATCTGGTTATCTAGCGCAGTGGTTCCCTGCCTGCTACAGCATACAGTGAGATTTTCATGAAAAAGAAACCGAGAAATAGAGGAATATAATTACTTTCAAAAGCCAGATTTATTTGCCATTGTAGGCTACCTGTACTAAGACTATAGTGTTTCTATTTTGTTTTATCTATCAAAATATTCTTTCTCTTGTGAGAAGGTGATAGTTAAAACAAAATGGGTTTGAGTTTTTCTTTTAAAGCACCATGCTAATAATCCTTGAAATGCTACTGTTTGCTGGGGGTGGTGGTACACTGCTTTAATCCCAGGACTTGGGAGGCAGAGGCAGGTGGATCTCTTGTGAGTTATAGGCAGGGAACATGATCTATACTAGGAAGGGCTACATAGTGAGGAGGTAACTAAACAGTCAAGCATAACAAAACAAAACAAAGCAAAACAAACTATTGTGTATGTGCCCATGATCCCATGCATTTAAAAAGCATGTAAGTGTGTTTATGTGTGTGCAAGTGTTTAGTTTGGTCTAGAAGGGAAGTCAGGGAATTGAAAAGAGCAATGGAAGTGGCCATTTACTGAGTACACCTAGTAGCCAGGTCTCATGTTTCAGACATATGTAAGCTCTCATTGATTGTTTATATTTTGCAATAGCTATTTCCATATTACTTACAAAGAACAGATAATAACATAGGATAAATAACTTGCCCAGGGGATGTACTACCAGTCAGATAAACCTAAGTTTATTGTAGGACCATGAAAGGAACTCTAGTTCCCGGTTGAGCTAAGGCTCAAAACCCTGGTGATCCTGAAGGGATGTAGGCTTTGCACCTGTTCCTGGTCATGATAGATTGAAGATCATTCTTGATAACAATCTCAGGCCTTATGTGCACATGCATAGCCCTCTATAGATGTGTGGCCATCAGTCACATAAGGGCAATGCCCCAAGCTCTTCCACGTGTAGATGATGGGACCACAGGTTACATAGGCTCATGACAGATTTCCATTTTAATGAGGTACCTAAAGGCTTGGAGACCCAGCCAATAAGCCTTTCTTCCTAGACACTCCTCCCTGCAAAAGGTATTTAACCTCAGGCCTGCCCTGAGAAGTGGGGTATGGTTTTACTCATCTACTTTTCACTATGACAATAAATGCCTTAAAACCATGGACTGCATCTTTTCATCTGGATACCACTATAGGGAGCCATAGAGAAGGCCTTCACCTATAGAGCCACCACCTAATCTCCAGTAGAAGGCCTCTCTGTGCTCCCAGCCAGAGCAGCCACAAAGCACAAGTCAAACCAAGCCAAGCCAAGCCCAATCCCAAGCCTACCAACAAGCCAAGAACTTTTCTCTGAGGGACCAGCTGGAGCTCCCCCTCTATTCCCCCTCAACCCAGGCTAGATCCAGCCCAATGGTCCCCCCTCTGTTCTCAGCTCTTCCAGCAGTGCCTGGGTGTCCAAGAGCCTGAGAACCAGATGGCTCTGGCCTCCAACCCAGGCCCAGGGACCTGTCGCAAGCTATCCCAAGCCTCAGACTGCATTTCCCCATTCCCAGAGAGGTGTCCTGCCACTTCCCTACAGCTCAGCACCAGCCCAGAGACAGAGTGAGTGTGGGGTAAGCGCAGTCTCCCTGCATCGTGCCTCCCCGAGCAGCACAGCAGCTGGGGCAGTTTATCACTCTAAAACCTACTCCTTTCTAAATCACATCATTTACAGAGAATTTCTAAAACTTGCTTTAGGGAGGAGTCATTCAACTGATTTCTTCTCTCTCTCTCTCTCTCTCTCTCTCTCTCTCTCTCTCTCTCAGATTTCTCTCTTCTCTCTCTCTCCTCTCTCTCTCTCTCCTCTCTCTCTCTCTCTCTCTCTCTCTCAGATTTCTCTCTTCTCTCTCTCTCCTCTCTCTCTCTCTCCTCTCTCTCTCTCTCTCTCTCTCTCTCTCTCTCTCTCTCTCTCTCTCTCTCTCTCTCTCCTATGATTGAATTGAAAGCCTTGTACATGGTAAGGAAGCACTTAACCACTGAGCCATATCTATAGCCTTGTTTTTCTTTTTTTCTTCCAGCCTGGAGTTGAACTAACTTGCTCTGCAGTGTAAGCTTTGAACTGTAATCATTGGTGTACGCACCTTGCCCAGCTGCTTTGAACATGTCTTGATACTTACTTTGCGAACATATTTTCTATTTTCTCATTTCTAATTTCAGTGTATTTACATCATGACAGCAATGTCAGTTATTTTTAAGCAACTAGCTGATCCTCTTCTGTAAGCAACTATATAACAGTTATCAGCAAACATTACTATGTCAATACCTTGATTATCTGCAGTTGAAATACCCACCAAGACAGAAGTACTCTGAAATAAGTTAGGCAAAGCCAGGTGCAGTGGTGCACACCTTTAATCCCAGCAATTATGAGGCAGAGGCAGGAGGAACTCAAGTTTGAGGCCAACCTGCTCTACTGCTCTAGAGAGTTCCAGGATAATTAGGAGCAAACAGACAGGCCATATCTCAAAACAAACAAACAAACAAAAAACAATCAAAGTCAGCACTAAGCTGCCTCAGAGTTTCAGAGTTGAAGAGATCAAATTTAAAAAATTGAACTGGATCTGCCACACAAACCTTAAGACTAAAACTCTACAATGAGTTAGAAAGACTGACATGGCAGTTCAATATACCATACAGAGTACAGGAGAGTGAGAGATCCAAGAAACATGAAAGAAAGGGGGAGGCAGAGATGGAAAGGAGAGGTGGGCAAGGACAAGGAGGGGAGAAGAAGAGAGCACTGTCTAAAGAAAGAAAGCAATGCAGGAGAAATCCAAGAGAGACGACAAGCAACCAGGTAGAAAGCCATGAACGGTTAAGATCAAAGCCATGACAGTTTAACTAGGAATATGATGGTGACTCCTAAGGTCCTCGCATACTGGAATGAAACGCAGAACGTGAGCATAGATGACAGTACTACTCACTGTAGAATTAAAAGACATGTAGCTAATGCATCATCACTTAGAGATTTAAAATCTGTTTAAAGTCAAATTAAGACAATAAGTTATTTTCTTGCATCTCTTGATTTAATGTCATCTGAAAATAATTCACCTTTAACAAGTGTTGATGACCAACTTTAATGATACATATTTCAGTTTCAGAAACATATGCAAACCATCAACAACATTACCAGGGTTCCATTGTCCCAGATGTTATTTCATTGGTACATTATATTGATATTTACAAAGCCTTTCAAATTCAACAACACAAAACAAAACAGCTTAATTTTTTTTTAAAAACTACAATGCTTTAAAAAAATGTAAACAGTTCATTTTTACATTATTGTAAAAAAGAAGACTCACTCCTTAATGTGGCTTATTTTTAAGTGAGCAAAGCCTGGTGCTCATGGATAAAGAAAAGAATTCTTTACATAGAAACATTGTGCTCCAGTGTGGCAAAGAAAAAAATTATATATATATACACTTACAAAGTAAAGAATAAGTCCACAATTTAGATCACAAAAAAAATCTTGTCCCCAAATTGAGAAATTTATAAAAAACCATTTACACATGGTTATTGACCTATTGAAAACCTATATAACATTTTCAAAACAATAATTCAGTCAAAAGATACATTTCTTAAAAATGAAATTTTGTGCAAAAAAATTTTTTAGAACTAGAAACAAGACCACCTCACCCAGTAGGAGGCCAAAAGAGCCACCAAAATAATTTAACTTTGTTAGATTTAGTGCATGTAACCAAAAGGCACGCACATGTGATTAATATATTACTATCTTTTCATGCAGAAACCTGTGCATGTTTATAATTATATAACAAAACATAAACATAACAAAACATAAACTCTATGCTTGGCAATGTTAATCTAATCACATTCTTTTCTAGTCTATCAGTCTAGGAGTTCCTAGATTACTAACACTGCCTCTCAAAAAATATATATTATATTTTAACAACTTTCAATAAAAGCTAAAAAGGGATGTTAGCCTGAAACACTTTAATACTTTTCTCATTTCTGATACATATAGAAACTTACTGATATGTTTATTTTAAATATAATTTCAAATTAAGATACAGTTTTCCTTTTGTTAATAAACACTTTGATTGCTCCAGTAAAATCAGCAGAGAGAAGAACTTCTGTGTTATCTGTCTTCACAATACCTGAAAAGCACAGAAAAAGCATATTATTAGTTGATTTTAAAGGACCAGGAAGCCTGTTGCCCAAATTATACATTCTCATAAGTCTGTTTCTACCTTTGGGGGGGGGGTTCTCTCCTAACCATCTGTTTTTGTTTATTTATATTGACTTTTAAGAATTCTTATATCCAAAAAAAAAAAAAATAAAAAATAAAAAGCCTGGTGTGGTGGTGCACGCCTTTAATCCCAGCACTTGGGAGGCGGAGTTGAGTTCGAGGCCAGTCTGGTCTACAAAGTGAGTTCCAGGACAGCCAGGGCTATACAGAGAAACCCTGTCTCCAAAAACAAAAACAAACAAAAAAAGAATTCTTATATCCTATGGTACCTTTCTTCCTGATTAAAGCACACTTGCACTTAACTTCTTAGATATTCTTTTCCTGTCTTAGGAATGTTACAGTTCTTTGGACCCTTAATATCTAAGTTACTCAAGGTAGATTAGGCCTCTAAGTTATACATTTCAATTTCAGGATTGTAATGGTTATAGACTGTTACCAGCTGGCAATCTGTTTTGCTAACAGGAGTCTCTAAGTGATTGATAATGCTGGCTTTACCACAGAGAGTGGAACTGCTGTGAAACGAGTACATACGTTTGCTCTGGGAATGCTGACAGTACTCTGCCTTTATGGCTAGTATTGAAGATCTATGTAGCTACAATACATGGCCAAAATGCTTACATTTGTCAGCCGTGTAGAAGCATTTGACAAACACATTCCATGTTAACTAACTTGATTATATATAGACCAAAAACTGTACATGTAGAAGCACTGATTACTTAGGAATAAAAGAGTTTAAATTTTCATTGAAAAGTTGTCGAGTAGTCTTTCCTTCTATCATATGGGTCCTGGGGATCAAACTCAGGTGTAAGGCATGGTATCAGGGGCTAAGCAATTATTCTGATCTCTCTTTAAAGAATGCTGTCTGTAGAAATGATGAATTTTCAATTTTCCAAAATTCCTAGATGAGTTAAAATGTATAAAAGTTACAAGAAAATATGTCAATAGAATATTCAGAAATGGGTATCTAACAACCCATTAGTATGTTGTACACAAGAAATATTTTTCACATGCATGAAAATCTTACCATAAGTAGGTAGGAAAAAAAAGAACAAACAAAATAAACAAAACTGGCACCTACCAGTAGATGTGCTATCCAAAACTTCAGCATCTTCATATTTATCAATCCCTTCTAATTTTTCAGATTGCACATCCAAGGATAGCATCAAACTTGGGTTTGGAGCAAAGATGGCTGACGTAACAACTGCATTATGTGCTGGGAGAAATTTATTTCAAGATAACTGAGAAAATTTATACTAAGTATAAATTCAAAAAATAAGAATATTAAAAAGATCTTTTTAAACAAATAAGACTAATTTTAAACCCAGAAATATAAAAAACACCTGTCTCATAGATTCTATGCTTCCATAACTTTTTAAATTTTAGGTCAGGATCAATTCTTCCTTGATATAGAAAAATAAAACAGTTAGAAATGAAACACAACCAGTTATAATTGCTAAACTTCCAATTTATCTGTGAAGATCAGGCTGTGCCTTGCTCTAAGATTTTCCCTGTCTTGTTCTGGGTGGCTGCGTATTACCAAGCAGCATTTGGCTCCTTATTATTAAACCTACAAGAATAGCACCTATAAACTTATCAACATATGACAACAATGGCTTCTTAAAACTATATCAGGAAAAAAATAAAAAGAGGCCCCAGAACTTTGTGAATACATCGAAAAGTGGGATACACTTATCTGACCCCTATAAAAAGACAGGCCCTATCATTTTAATGACAAGGGTTACAAACTCAGGGAACTGCAGCCTGACCACATGGTCTGTGTCAAAAACAGAGAACTCACTATATCCCATAAGCTTCAGCACAGCTTAGTCCCCTCTGCTTGAAGTGACCCACTTGAATTGCCTATCAGCTGTTTCTCCATCNTGCACTCTCACAGCTTGGCGATGGCTTTGCTCTCCTGAGGCTCCAGAAGCTCTTCTGCTGTGTTCCTTAAAGTCTTATCTAACAGNCTCAGTGACTCTTTGCATCTATCTGNCTCTGCCCCAGCAAGGCCTCTTTGAGTTCTGTGACCTCTTTAACCATTTAGTAGNCGCTTATAAACTACTAANTATTGTTTCATGTATAGTGTNTGATTTGAAACTCAATATTAGTAATTANCATTGGAACAAAAGAGCCAGTGAGATGGCCCAGTTGGTAAAGGTTCTTGTTACCCAAGCCTAGCAACCTAAGCTTGATCCCTGAAATGAATTTAAAGGAGGAAGGAGAGCACTGACTCCACACAGTTGTCCTCTGGCCTCCACACTTGCACAGCATCACACTACTCCCACACATGTAATAATTCTTAAAACTTGGGATAGAAGAAACTATGTTGGCCAGTGGCCAGCTATCAAAGGAAACTGGGACTTCTTGGGAAATTGCAGCCAACAAAACTGTCCTAACTTATGAATTTATTGTGATTCTATAAATTCTGACACAGTAGAAAGACATAAATATGTCCATCTTTGTTTCCAGCATAATGAGATCTTAACAAATCTCTACTTCTTTATAATAAGGCACATATATATGTAAGCTGCATTTGCTTACCTTTAATACCTTCCCAGAAGTCATTACGATCTCTCCTGACTGAAGTAAACTTGCTTAGGTCATGGTAAGTACTCCAGATATAAACATATTTATCTTCTGAACCGCTAACGAGGTAAGTAAAGTCATGGCTATATTTGAGCAGGACAGGTCAAAAATAAACAGAAAAAAAAATCAAGGTTTCCTTCTATCAGTGCTTCCTAATTTATCTACAACAACACCTGAGTAAGATTGTTGAGGATTAAAGCCATCTCCTTATTCTGAATTCTGAATTGGGTTTGATGCATAGCCAGGCTGTTTTGATGTTTGCTTATTGCTATACATTTGTTAGAACACTGTTATAATAACTATACTCTCTCTGGAGATAACCAGGATAATCTTTTCAGACACAGGGGTGTTATCTATTTACATTTTGGAGATTCTTAATGCTGCGGACCCAACCCAGAGCCTCACGATGATAATCAAGATTCTATTAGCCTTAAAATTTTCATCAAAGCCCTGGTAACTCTGATGTTCGTTAATCCATTCTAGAACTAGTGACTTAAAGGATAGCAGAAAAAGCCAGTTGAATGGTAGGGTAGTTATTGGGTACTTCAAGAAGAAAATAATGAATTTTTGAGAAGAGTTGAAAGAAGGATTAGAAAGAAAAAAAGCTAGGCAGCTAATCCAACTTTGGGAGAATTTACAGATCCCAAATTAAGAGTTCAAATAATGATAAGCAAAGGTGTAATGAGATGGTACCTTGATTTGTGGGTTATAAAATGCTTTCTTAGCTCCTACACCTAAAGGGATCAAGATAATATGTGTGGTAATGGTTATGGGGTGGCATGTCTCTTTAAGGTTTACACAAAAGTTCAAAAGCAAACATTCTGGAGCTAAAAATCTAAGCATGTCTCTCACAACTATGATTCTAGGTCAATTATTTAATGTTCTGTGTTTTGGTTTCTTTATTTGTAAAACAGAGTTTTCTCACCTACCAGGTAGACAACTAAGCAATGTATGATGAAGATATTATGTGATATCAGTTTTAAAATGTAAAGACTTAAGAACCTCATATAATGAAAAATGAGGAGTACCATGTTTTTGGGAATTTCTCAGTGCCAATTTACCTGAAACTTGCTTTGATCTGGCTGCTGCTATTGACATAACCCTTATACTTCATGGACAGTGATAGGTCTCTCAGATCATACAGTCTGATTCTGGAGTCATTTGAGGTTACCAGTATCTAAAAGTAAACCAAAAGCAAAGTTAAAAATATCACTTCTTAATGTAAATTAAGCCATAACACCAAAAGGGTATTATACACAAATCAAGCAAATATCAGAACTACAAACAGCCATATTACCCCCATGTCCTTCCCATTTTTAAAACTAACTTTCAAAAATTCATACCGGTGTGGAAAGAGATAGTTTGGAATACTATATGGTACCTTATTTTCTCCAGGTAAAGGTTCAATGCCAGTAATTTTTCTTCCAACCTTGTTGCGTCCTCTAGTAGATCGTACATGTATTTGTGTATGGTATTTCAAATGCTAAAACAAAATCATAAATCAAAAATACCAGAATTAGAAGAAACCTCAAAGATCATTTGTTCTGAGCCTCAGATATTAGCATTTTTGCCCGATTTTACAGATAAAGCGATTAAAGTCTCCAGATGGTATAAATAGGATATTAATAACTTATAAAACCACAAGGCTCTTACCTCTGTATCATAGAAAATACATCTACCATCGTATGTCCCAATTACTGCATATTTGCCATTCTGACAAAAATTGGCAGCTGTGATCAACTTTGTCTGACCATCTACTTCATTCCATAAAGCCACTTTTTTGTCAGGTATGTTCCATAGGCGGAGCTTTCCATCCAGAGATCCACTGAGAAAATATCTGTCATCCTAACAAGGTGGCAAGAAAATGTTTTTATTTTCACATCAGGGAAAGTTTAGCTAATTAACGCATCAAGTGTTACAAGATTAAAACTAATGTTCTACAATGAAATCTTATTTGAAAAGTCTTTGTTGCTGTTATTTTCTTTTCATTTTGAAGGCTACATACTAGGGAGTCAAGTCTTGGCCTCATGCATGAAAGCAGGTGCTCAGTGAGATACATTTGCATGTAGCCACAACATTTTCATCTTTCAGCTAGCATCATTTTGTGTACTAAAAATTACAACAATTACACATGCCAGCTTTCATGTTAGAAAAGTAGATAGATATTGAACTATTTCATCATATTTTCAAACTGCTTTTCCAAGATATGAATGTTTATGTAATTGTTTAATTAAGCATTACATGAAATAATATCTACAATAAATTAAGTTTAAGAAATTCTGGAGAGCAAAAACTTAAAACAGAATTCTCAGTTAATCTGTATTTTGAATCTCCAAAAGGGAGATTAAAGTGGGTGGCAGTTTTCTAATTTCTTTCACCTTGGACTTTTTTGGGGTATGCTTTTGTTTCCAAGGCATGTGTAACACAGCGATATAAGGCTAACACTAGTCACAATGTACTGAACCTGCTTTTTAGGAACTCTGATACTGAATTGCAGACCAAGAGCTCTGTGTCTTGAGGAACTGCTCCCATGCTGGGCATACTGCAAAGTCAGCAGAGTTTCTTGATTGCCATAGTCTGGTTTACGGGAGGATGCTACCATGTAAATAGAAGTGCTCTATATACAGACAGAACATTCATTGCTCATCCAACAGCAATGAATGTCAATAGAGTCGAGGTTGAAAAATCCTCTGCAGAATAAACTAGTCTTAACATTCAGCTGGGTTAATGTGATGGATTAGTCTTAACTAATTAAACTTAATAGAATTAAGTTTAATTAAACTTAATTAAATTAGTCTTAACACTCAGTTGGTAATGTGATGAATTCATATTAGGGGATGGGGGAGAACTCAGTTGGTAAAGTGTGACTACTTGATTTTGGATCCCCAGCCACGCACGTATATGATAATGGCACACATGTGTAACTTTAGTACTGTGGTAGAAACAGCAAGATCCCTAAAACAATCTGGCCAACCAGTATAGCAAAATTGCTGAGTTTCAGGTTCAGAGAAACCTGGTCTCAAAAACTAAGGTGAGAGAGTACACATACATATTATAGCCACCACTCACATAAACACAAGGATTACATGTTAAAAATCGGATACTTTCTTCATATAAGATATTTTTCTCAATCAGTACTGAAGCCTTTTATTATATTATGTGATGGACAAATTTGATGCAATGGTTTAGTAAATTATACTTAGCAACTGTGAGGAAAGCTGAATAAGTGAAAAGTATTTTATTTTGGACTTCAGATTTTACATTTTATTTAAATATCAGCTTGGGTCTCCATTCTACCTATCTATTTAAGTAATTTTTTTTTCTTTTTAGTTTGTTTATAACTTTGTTACTTTCTTTCCAGGTAACACTGCAAAGTTATCTAAAGAAATTTTGACATGGCTCTACCCTTCCCACAGTCCCTGTAAAAACCTCCTCACACCAGTGGAGGTTTTAGAACTATAGTGTTGAGTTTTCAAAGAAAATTATAAAAAATAATTGACTGGACAGAGACCTCAATAATACACTATATAGAAGACTACTACAAGCTAGTGTTTCCTTTCTCTACTGCTACTTCAGTGGGTGGAGAGATTTCCCTCAGTTAGTGCCATGAATTAATTCCATCCTTCTTTATCTTTAACGGAAAGGATAAGCACCCTATTTAGAAAGAACATTCTACTAGCTTGATGGTCAAAACTAATAAGGTACAAACACAGATTATACATTTTTAATTTTTAAGTCTTCTTAAGTCTTTTAAGGGCTTAGAATTATTACTACCTATATTATATAGGCTTGCCAAGGAACAGCCACTATGTTGAGGGGAAAAATTAAGACATTTTTCCTAATTTGAGGGAAGAAAAAACAGAAAGCATAAATGACTGAATGTTGCACTAAAAAAGATAATGGGTATTAAACACACAGGGATGGAAACTTGACTGGAAAGGTAGTCACTCATCAGACTATGGGAGAGAAAGTCAATTTAGACCCAGCTCAAGTTCTCCACTTATTTTAATCTGACAGCAATGGTGGCATCAATGAATATTTTTCCTTGTGCATCCATTTGTAGAAAAACAAAACTAATTGAGATTTAAACATTTATGGCTCTATACCATAAAAGCATAAGACATCTATAATTTCATGTATTTTCACCTTTTGATGAAATAAAATTAATTGCTGTTTGTTTTATTTGCTTCAAGACCAAGTTTCATTATATAGTCCATATTACCCTGGAACTTACAATGTAGACCAGTCAGGCCTCATATTAATAATCATGCTGCCTCACCCTAATGATTACTGGAATTCCAAGCAAGTACTATCAAACCTAGTGAAGAACTTGGTTTCGAAGGGTAGATATTACAGGATTGAAGAATGAATAGAAAGGATCAACAGTGTGAGTTAAGATCAGCAACACATGTATGTTGACTTAACTACTCAAAAAAGGCTGAGGCGAGATGATCACTTGAAGCCAAGATTTTGATGTGAGCCAGAGCAATAGAGTGAGACCTCATCTCAAAGAAAACAATAAAGAAACAATAAGATTAAGGTTACTAAGAAGCTGGGGAGATGGCTAGTTTGGGTAAAATACTTGCTACCAAAGCAGGAGAACTTGAGTTCTGATCCCCAGGACCTACAGAAATGCTGGGTGTGGCAGCTCAAATCTGTAACCCAGTGTTGGGCCAGTGGACAAAACAAGGGATTTTGGAGAGCTTGCTGGCTAGCAAGTCTAGCCAGAAGAGTGAGGTGCAGGTTCAGTGAGAGAGACTCTCTCATAAAAATAAGGTAGAAGGCTTAGAGATGTGGCTTAGCAGTTAGGACCACTGACAGCTCTATCAGAGGACACAGACTTAATTACCAGCATGTACATGGTGGCTCACTAGCATCTATTACTCCAGATCCAAAGGACCCGACACCCTCTCTGGCTTTGGACGTCATCAGGCACACATATGGTACACAGATATACATGCAAAATTCCCATATACATAAAAGTATAAAACTTTCATTTGTTATTAAAAATAAGCTAGAGTATGATAGAGGAAGATAACCCAATGTTGATTATAGCTTCCACAAGTAAACACATGGCAAATATGCCTCCATGTGCATATGTACACATACAATCAAACATACATAAACATATGCACAAAATAATCATACTAACAAAGTATGATTAATTTGGGATATCATATAGTGAAATTTGGTTGTTACTTATTTCAGTCTTTTGGACTCTCCTTCCTCAACCTTTCCCCAGTTCTCACCTATGTATGTACCTTTCCTATCTTACACCTACCACTTCCTCCTTTTAGAGACCATGTCTTGCCTTGCAGTCTAGCCTATCCTCAAACTAATGAGCCTTCTGACTTAGTTTCAAGAGAGCTGAGATTATAGGCATGCAGTACCATATTTAGCTGTTATTTTCCTCTCTCCAATATTTCTTACCTTTAGTAGTATGATTTATTTATATTTCATGTGTTATTAAGAATTTGGGATAACTTTTTACTACTACATTTAGAGCATAATCCCTCACATGTAATGCAAATTATGAGATATTTCTTGTCCGATCACTGAATGGTTGATTGATAGGGCCTTCTATACCCTATACTGGCTTCAAACTCATTTTGTTGCCAAGAGTGACCTTAAACTTCTGATCCTTCTTTCAGTACCTTCCTAGAACCGTGAATACAGCCACATGTCACCAAAACAAGCTTTTATAATGCTGACAATTGAACCCAAGACTTCTTTTTGTTAAGTAATTATTCTCCTAAGCCATACTCTCAGCCCCTTTTCCCATATTTTGAAACAGGCTTTCTCAAGGTAGTCCTGGATCTTTTAAACTTCCTATATTGACTAGGCTGGCTTCAAACTCAGAGAGCCACATGCCTCAGCCTCCTGAGTGCAGAGAATACATGCTTGTATTACAACATCCAGTCCCTTTTCCCATTTTTAAAGAAAAATGGAATACTAATTTAAGTTGTTCTTAATTATGTGGCTACTAATGTTCTTTTTTTTTATCCTACACTTTCAAATGTTCTTCACAGAAATCAAGTTTCTTCATCTCCCTTTGAGCATGACAAAGAGTGGATAACTGGTTACTTACTCTTGGATGGAAAGCGATGGCAGTGACAAAATCTATATGTTGAAAACAGCAAAGGCATTCTCTTCTAGAAATGTGCCATAACCTGACTGTTTTATCCATAGAAGAAGAGAGCAGAAAGTAGTTCTATGGAGAAAATGATATCAGTTACTTTATTACTATATATATGAAAACATGACTTACACAATAAAATTGAACTAGGCTTAAATTTATTTTGCAGTTTTTAGTTTTATATATGTTGTTGTGATATGAAGTCTCAAAAAGAACATGGCTATTTCAATTCATTTGAAACAATTATTTTTTCAAATTATTTTCTTATGTATTTCACTGACTCTAAGACATTTTAGCATTACTTGCTACATTACTATGAATCTTACAATGTATGATAGAAAATGTCAGGCACTAGAAGAGGATTAAGGAGTATCTTAGGTGTATAACCTGTATATATTTAAGCTTAACCATGAATATATGACATTAACTTGATTATTTAAGTTTAGTTATTTTTTACACTTAAACCACTAGTGAATTCTAACTTATATGGATCCTAATATCTTCTAAAAGATTACTCTGTAATGCAGCATAGAAATAAAAAGTTATTGTGGTCCTGTCAGATTCTAGGCAAGAAAGTTAGAGAATAGGAGATATCAAATTTCTCAGAATACATCACAGAGTTTTCTGAGCTAGAAGATTTAACATAACTGATTTAGGCATTGCATTTGCCCAATCATCCTGAAACCAAACATCTACCCATCAAAAGCTTCTGGTCAGCAAAGTCTCAATAACTTCTAAAACTCAAATATTTAAAGGGAGAACTATATATTACACTGAATGAGGAAAGTCAAAGGGACTCTAGAATTTTTTTTTCTAAACATGACAAACAAATCAAGGTTGTAAAACACTTATTGAGTATTTACAATTTGCTAAAGGTTTTGTTCTTCGCACAATTCTGTAAAGTAAACATACTATTATCTTCCTTTTGACAAATGATAACATTGAGGCTCAGAACATTTAAATAAGTGGTCTAAGATTACACAGCCTGTCAGTGGTAGAGCTAGGGTTCAAGAGCAGGTGGTCTGACTCTAGGCTCGAACCATGTTTTGCAGAGTACAGAAAAGCACTAAGATGCTTTGTCATGTGCACAAACTAATTAAGAACACTTAATCATTACCTGTGTGGCAGCTCATAGCAGTAATCTATGGGATGTAGAGGCAGTAGAATCAGGAGTTCAAAGACATCCTTAGCTACATAGTAAGTTTGAGGATACCCTGTCTACAAGAGACCCTATTTGAGAAATCATAATAAGCCAAAAAGACTAATTGCAAATATTGACTTAGCTATGTAACTGTATGAGCTACTTTATAAAATATGCTTAAAATACCTATTTTTAAAATTATTTTATTAGATATTTTCTTCATTTACATTTCAAATGCTATCCCGAATGTCCCCTATACCCTCTCCCCCCCTGCTCCCCTGCCCACCCACTCCCACTTCTTGGCCCTGGCATTCCCCTGTACTGGGTCATATAAAGTTTGCAAGACCAAAGGGCCTTTCTTCCCAATGATGGCTGACTAGGCCATCTTCTGTTATATATGCAGCTGGAGACACGAGCTCTGGGGAAACTGATTAGTTCATATTGTTGTTGCAGACCCTTTCAGTTCCTTGGGTAATTTCTCTAGCTCCTCCATTGGGGTCTCTGTGTTCTATCCTATAGATGAATGTGGGCATCCACTTCTATATTAGCCAGGCATTGGCATAGCCTCACAAGAAATACCTATTTTTTAATACCTATTTTTTAAACACATGTTATACCTTATTATTAAAATAGAGTTTTGGACCCATACATGGTACCTAATGATTTTAATCTTATCATCTGTGATGTAAAGGCTATAACATTGTAAGGTTGAGACCATTGTGTTATAAGTTTTGATTCTGGTTTGTAAAAGAAATAATAATCTGGTTGTTAGGGTTAATGGATCAGTGATAAAAATCTTGCAAGGCTCTAGGTTTGACTGCCAATATCAAGAAATAAAGAAGAGAAAAAAAAGGGACAGAATTTGGAAGCATTTTAATAGACATTGAGAGGAATATAATCATTATTTTTATTTTCAAAGATTACCCAGTTCCAGAAAAGTTTTAATGAGCATATACAGTTTATAGTTTAATTTTCTGTTGATTAGTGGCATTAAACCTATGGCCCAATGCTCTTTAATACTTCTCTTCTTTAGAGCTGAGTGTGTATAGCTCAGTAGCAGAGGTAGCACTCAAATAAGTCAACCAACCAAACAAAAAACATCAATAAAATAAAATTTGACTTTATTCAGTGCTTGCTTCAAGCATATGAAATACATGAATATATTCTTTTTTATTATTATTTTCCTCATTTACATTTCAAATGCTATCCCGAAAGTTGCCTATACCCTCCCACTGCCCTGCTACCCAACCCACCCACTACCACTTCCTGGCCCTGGCATTCCCCTGTACTAAGGCAAGTGCTAAAGACATGTTCAATTCTATTTTACTATGCCAAGAGTTTTTATTCAATACATTCTTACTAAACAAAATTAATTTCTTTAATTTTTTATGTGAATGGGTGTTTTGTGTACATATATGTCTTTGTATGACAAGCATATGTGATGCCTATAGAGGTCAGAAGAGGTTGCTGGATCCCCTGGAATTATAACATATATTTGTGAGGCATCATGTGGGTGCTAGGAATTGAATCTAGGTCCTTGGGAAGAGCACCAGTACTATTAACTGCTGAGCCATTTCTCCAGTCCTGAAATAATTTCTTAAACTAAGCAACAAACTTTTGAGTCACATCAAGAATATTCAAGCTGAAGTTCTGTATATAACTAATTTTATAATCCTTAGATGGGTCAGGGAAGTCAGACCTCTCATCTATACAATGAAAGAACCATTACTAAATGGGACTTTTACTGTATGATGTAATACTGTGTTAGCTGCATAAAACAAGTACTTAGAAAGTAGAAAGCTCATTACAAACAGATTCTGATGGACACAGAAGAGAAATAACAGTAAAATAAGTCTTGATCCCTATCCTATCCTTCAGTGGTTTAGAATCTTCTCCAAACGATGATCTACAAATCTTTGGTGGCTTGAATAATAATGACACCTATAGGTTCAAATATTTGAATTCTTGGTCCAGAATTGGTGAAATTGTTTGGGAAGGATTAGAAGGTGTGGCCTTGTTGAAAAAGTTATGTCACTGAGGAGAGGAATTTCAGTTTTCAAAAGCTCATGTCATTCCCAATTCTCTTGTCTCTATTCCTGCCTGCTGCCATGATAATCATGGACACATTCTCTGAAACTATAAGCAAGACCACAAATAAATGCTTTATTTTTTAATTTTCCTTGGTTATAGTGTTTCTTCACAACAACAGGAAAGTAAGGACTTTCCCAGAAAAAAGCACATCAATAACAATAGTTATCCAATAACAAATAGTACGCACAGAAAGCATAGCATACAAGTAAAGTTATATTGAGCTGACTATTTATGCATTTAGGAGAGCATGTGATGCGCACACACATGTACACACACACACACACACACACACACACACACACATACATTAATGTGAATAACATCCACAAAAAATTTCAAAGCATTATACTCTTTTTTAATTTATCTTTTTATGACTAGTATGCATAATATAAAGAATCAGGAAGTCCCAGCTTACAAACTATCACCAATCAATCATAATGCAGGAAAGGAAAAATTTATGATTTCTTAAATCTTTGCAATGTATCCAGCATTGTGAAACTTTATATGCTAGCTCTTATAGGATGATGAACTATTATTATGACATGGGAATTGGATAGAGACTACTAGTCTGAACACACGAGAGTGCAAATTGTCCTTCCCGCTCCTCAGCTAGATGCAAGTCAGCATGTTCCTTAATGCATATAAATCTTCTTTTTCAAATCCTTGATGAATATTAGGAACTTCACGTGGTTTGATTGAACAACTGAACACAAATAACACATGTAAAATACTTAAACTTGCTGTCCTCCATACCTGCCACATTCATAGATCATGTTATTTCTTTATTTTTAATTGTGTATGTGTGTATGTGAGTGTAGGGGGTATTTTTGCCTGCAGAGAAAAGAGGTATCCCTTTGGAGCTAAAAAGTCATAGATGTTGGAAAATAGCCCTACTCACAGATAATGTTAGTTAAACATTTAATGTGTGATAAGCAGGTGCATTTTAAAAAGGATTTATTTTATGTGTAGGAGTATTTTGCTGGTATGAATGTATGAGCACTGCATGCCTACTTGGTAACCATGGAGGCAAGAAGAGCCTGTTGAATCCCCTGAAACTGTAAGAATGAATGGTTGTGAGCCTTCATGTGGTAATGGGAATGCAGGTCCTCTGCAAAAGCAGCAAATGCTCTTAACTGCTGAGATATATCTCTAGCCCTAGGTAAGTGCTTTGTACTCACTCAGTCTTTCCCTCTAACTCTACAAAGAAGCTACTTTTGTTATGGCTATTTTGCAGGTTAGGTATGGTATAGTTAAGAAAGGTGGCCAAAAGTTCCTCAGAAAACTGGACATACCACTCCTGGGCATATACCCAGAAGATGCTCCAACATGTAATAAGGACACATGCTCCACTACGTTCATAGCAGCCTTATTTATAATAGCCAGAACTGGAAAAAACCTAGATGTCCCTCAACAGAGGAATGAATACAGAAGATGTGGTACATTTACACGATGGAGTACTTACTACTCAGCTATTAAAAACAACGACTTCATGGAATTCATGGACAAATGGATGGAACTAGAAAATATCATCCTGAGTGAGGTAACCCAGTCACAAAAGAACACACATGGTATGTACTAAGTGATAAATGTATGTACTAAGTGATAAGTGTATATTAGCACAGAAGCTCAGAATACCCAAGATACAATTTGGAAAACAAAACAAAACTCAAGAAGAAGGAAGACCAAAGTGTGAATACTTTGGTCCTTTTTAGAAGGGGGAACAAAATATCCATGGAAGGAGTTACAGAGACAAAGTGTGAAGCAGAGACTGAAGGAATGACCATCCAGAGACTGCCCCACCTGGGGATCTATCCCATATACAACCACCAAAACCAGATGCTTTTTTGGATGCCAACAAGAGTTTGCTGACCAGAGCCTGATACAGCTGTCTCCTGAGAGGCTCTGCCAGTGCCTGACAAATACAGAAGTGGATGCTCACAGCCATCCATTGGATGGAGGGCAGGGTCCCCAATGAAGGAGCTAGAGAAAGTACCTGAGGAGCTGAAGGGGGTTGCAGCCCCATAGGAGGAACAACAATATGAATTAACCAGTACCCCCCAGAGCTCCCTGGGACTAAACCACCAACCAAAGAAAACACATGGTGGGACACATGGCACCAGCTGCATATGTAGCAGAGGATGGTCTAGTTGGTCATCAATGGGAGGAAAGGCCCTTGGTCCTGTGAAGGTTCTATGCCCCAGTAAAAGGGAATGCCAGGGCCAGGAAGTGGGAGTGGGTGGGTTGGGGAGCGGGGTGGAGGATTTTGGAGAGGAAACTAGGAAAGGGGATAACATTTGAAATGTAAATAAAGAAAATATAATAATAATAATAATAATAATAATAATAATAATAATAATAATAATACAAAGAAAGGTGGCCAAAGATCCCAGAACTATAGGGGCAAAGGAGATAGAATATGAATCCTAGGTGTCTGAAGCCAGGGTTGTGCTCTTAGCTGGGTGGATAAGTAAACTGCAGATATGTTTTGGGTGAATATGGAATACAAACTACCTAGCAGGCAGATGTGTATAGGGTCTCAGTTTATTATTTTATTTTAATTAAAATATAATGACATCACTTCCCCTGTTACTTTTCTCTCTCCAAACCCTCCCATGTTCTTTCCCTCCAATTCTCCCATGTCCTGTCTTACTCTCTCGAGTTGATGGTCTCATTTCATTGACTATTTTTATCACACACACAGACACACACACACACACACACACACACACACACACACATCCTGCTGAGTCTGTTTAGTTTTGCATCAAAATGAAATTAGTTAAGAGAATTAAGTTCTAATATTCCACAGTATAGGATGGAATCTGTAATTTAATGTACTAGAAAAGAGGAGTCTGAAGGTACCAAATATAAAATGGTAAATCTCCAAGGAGGTAGATGTCAGTTACTGGATTTTTTTTATCATTACATATTATATATACATATTAAATTATCATGGTAGACTTCATTAATATGTAAAATTGCCATATGTCAACTAAACATAAAAACTGTTAGACATAGAACTCTTTATTTATATGTAAAAAGGTTCTTGGACCTGGGAGATGGCTCAAAGGGCAAAGGTATTGCTCTTTAGCCTGATTGCTTGAGTACAATCACTGGGACATACATGGTAAGAGAGAACTGAATCCCACTTTTGGTCTGCTGCTTCCATATGTAGACATTGGCATGTATTCCCACAGAAATGAGTTTAACACAAAGACAAAGAGAGAGAGAGAGAGAGAGAGAGAGAGAGAGAGAGAGAGAGAGAGAGAGAGAGAGAGAGAGAGAAACTTTAAAATTTCAAAACTAAAACCTCACACTTTTTCCAAAAAAGGATCTCTTTTCCTGATTGTGTTCATGTATGTGCTTATACACATGTCTGTATGTATATGTGGAAGTCAGAGGACAACCTTAGGTGTTATTCCTCAAGTGCTACTTATTTTATTAGACTAAAAACTTTACTGGTCTAGAACTTTCTGAGCAGGCTTAGTTGGCTTACCAGAGTCTCATGGGTCTACGTGTCTCTTTCTATCCAATGCTGGCATTATAAATGTGTGCCATTCCACCTAGCTTTTCTTTTTTATGTTAGTTTTTGGCATCAAATTCAGTTCTTAAAGGTCCTAAGATATGTGGTTTAAAAAACAGTCTACCAGAGAGAAACAGAGACACAGAGAGAAAAATATTGTGACATATAGGTTATATAAAACACCTAAGGAGAACGAGCAATCACAAATGGACTGATTCAAAGTTGATGCATAGTAGGAAATGTTGATGGAAACCTATAATCCGAGTACGTGGCAGACAGAGGTAGAGGTAGAGGCAGAGGCAGGAAGGCGACAGTGAGTATGACATCAACCTGGGTCACAAAGTGAGTGTCAGTCCACCCTCAGCTACAGAGACCCATTCTCAAGGAAACAAGCAACAAACAAGCCAACAAGGGGAGCTTAGGTGTATCTTGATTTAGTTTGCCAAAATATGCCATTAATATCTCTGTGCTACATAAGATTTTTCTGATATAATTAAAACATATGGGTACCACTTGTATCCCAGCTATTAATGCCTAGTTAATACAAGTTCATTTTTCTCAAGTTATTTAAATATTATTTTCTTTCTTAAATTTTAACTATATTTTAGATTTTGATTACTGATATAAGTTTAAGGGATCAAGAAAAAATTCTAAGGTTATTTGTTTTTAAATAATACTTATTTAAAATTTGAAGCATCTTACATTTTTAGAAAACTATTAAGGTATTCATTGACAAAATTGTCCCTTTACTTTTGATATAATATTGATCTATGGGAAAATACTTCAAAAAATAAATTGTTAATGAAAAATGAACAATTGCATAAAGGTAGTAAGGTAGCCTAAAAGCAAGCTTTGTAGGTGAAGTCATATTCATTTTGTTAGGCATCATTACTTTCTGAAAAATCACTGCATATAAAAAGCAAATAGCAAGTAATACAAAGATAGATCTAACTTGTTAAACAATGCCCACACTTAAAATTACTCTTTTAGAACTTCAAGCAGCTTGTAAGTAACTTTCACAAAGTTCACAGCTGACACTAGTGTGATGACAATTATATAAGTAAGACATTTAAAAAATACTAACATCAGCTGGGCGGTGGTGGCGCATGCCTTTAATCCCAGCACTTGGGAGGCAGAGGCAGGTGGATTTCTGAGTTCGAGACCAGCCTGGTCTACAGAGTGAGTTCCAGGACAGCCGCCAGGGCTATACAGAGAAACCCTGTCTTGAACCCCCCCCCCACAAAAAAAAAAAAAAAACCTAACATCAGTCATATGGATTAATGCATAATTCAAATAATAATTCTTACTTTAGACCATGAAAGATCAAGGAGATCAGCAGTATGTCCTTTATATTTGCAAAATGGCCGCTGCCGAAACGGTGCATTTTTGTCATCTGGGTCTTCGTCAGTTCCACTACATACCTAGTTAGACATAAAACAAACTTTAAAACTCGGATGAAATGCTATCAGAACAAGAACTTCAGACTTTCCCAACCCCCCCCCCCCGTTCTCTCGTAAATTTGTATGATGCCCAACTGGAATCTCATGCCACCTAAAGCAGACTTCTCTGTTTATGCTGAGTTATTACTTACCACCTTTCTTTCTCTCCATTCAATGACAATCTAGAATCATTTCTGAGGCAATATACCCTGCCATACTCTTCCATGTCCTTCTTTGTCCTTTTGTTAGCTTCTGTTTCTTCAGAAGTATAACTAGCTTAAGGGGGTGAATCATGACTGGGCTAAACTAATTTAAGATTAGCTTACTCCATTTCCCAAGTATCACTAAGTTAGCCATAGGTTGTGTTCAAGGGAGCTCACTTAAAGAGACTTTCCCAATTTTTGTCTTTCAACATCTCCATATGATTAAGACACTAGCTGCCTTCTTGGGACCATAAGGTATGGAAGGACCCAAGAAAAAATAGAGTAAAAGGAAGAAAGTTGATGGAACTCTGTTTCCCTGGTGACACTACTGAGCTAACTAACCCTGAGAAGCCTTACCTCTTGACTCACTTCTTCATTATTTAAGCCATTTTAAAGATAGATTTCTGTTACTTTACAGAAGTAGGTAGAAAATAATGCCATATACGCATGCCAGAGTTGGTTATTGCATGATATGTGTATTTATCATCAGAATGAATCCTAGCTAGGAAATCTTTGAAATAGTCATTAACACTATGAATACAAATGCATTAAGAAGGAAATCCTCCAAGTCCAAGAAGTTAAAACAACATATTAGAAGGTCTCACAGCCACCTGTGAACAAGAGAATTAATGTAGAATATAAGTTATCTAACTTGTAAGTCCAGATTTTCCTCAACTGCTTCAGAGCGTACAGCATGAGAGACAGTACAAAGTTCTAGCTCGGCCTATATGTTTAGGGAAGAGTGGTTAGGATAAGGATAGAGATAAAAGTTCATGGAAATATAAAACAATATTAGGGTAAACAGGTATTTTTGAGACTACCTCACAAGATCTTACACATATAGATCAAGATTCTAGGTGTTCTAAGGCCAAGGAGAAGCAATACAGAATTCTGAAAAGGAAAAAGTAACAAGCTCTGATTGAAGCTTTAGAGAAACTGTGAACAATGTTAAAGACTGTTTGGATGGAACAAGTGGTGGCAGAAATAATAATAAGTTTAAAAATGCATGTTTGGCCAGGCGTGGTGGCAAACGCCTTTAATACCAGCACTTGGGAGGCAGAGGTAGGCGGATTTCTGAGTTCGAGGCCAGCCTGGTCTACAGAGTGAGTTCCAGGACAGCCAGGGCTACACAGAGAAATCCTGTCTCAAAAAAAAACAAAAACAAAAACAAAAACAAAATGCAGGTTTGACTTCGGAAACAGGTCTTCGAAGATCTGAGCTGGGTTTGACCTGAGTCCCCTCCCTGACGACTGGCTTTCATAGTTTAGGAAGTGCTATCCAAGCGACCAAGGGAGACAAGCAATCAACATTCCTACCCCGCTGTGAAGCCTATGAACCACAATAAGCAGTATGGGATATCCCTAAGACTGTAACAGTGGCATTAATATCTTGGCAGTAACCAACAACTGTAACCAGATTTAAGGACAAGAGGAAACTCATGCCTGGTATTAGAAACCTAGCCAATTACCCATGGCTAGCAAGATTATGGATCTTAGAGGAGGACATCCTATGGTCAACAACAGAACTTACTACTACTAAACAAGCATAATTTCTAACTGCATTCTAAATACTTATTCTTACATCCACAGATAAGTGTAGCTCCCCAGTCCTCACCAAAGAATCTTCTATTTGCAACAAGTAGAGACCATTACAGAAAATTACAACTGATCAAAACAAACTGATCATAGGGTAGCCCCATTAGCAATATTTACACCTAAGACTTAGGGACATTATGTCTTTTGGTTGTGAGCCTTGCCTTTAACATCTCAGCCATCTATCCTGAAATAAATGTTAGTTGTCAAAACAAAAATTATCCTTGGGAATCTCTACTTAAAAATAAATTTTAAAAATGTTATCATTAAAAAAAAGATGTAAGGAACATGAGGGAACTAGTAGAAAGATTTTAAGAGCCAGAGGACCAGAATATTTGCTGCAGAATTGTATTGCCTAGAAATGACAGAGATGCTTCATCTATGATACCACTACTATAGGGCTGCCAAAATAAGACTGGAACAAAGACAACACCAAAAAACCTACAATGAGGAAGGGGGAAATTTCATGGGACCCCAGTCTAGGACAAACAACTATAGATAACTAATAATGCTTAGAGAAGGAAAAATAGTCTTTCCCCAAGTGATAAGCCTTACTAATTGCTTATACAATATCAAGTGCTCAACCCTGAATTCATGTACACATAAACAACACTAACCAGTCTCAGCAGGTTATATTAATATTTATACTGTTCTCCCTCCCTCCCTTCCTCCCTCCCTCTGTGTGTGTGTGTGTGTATGTGTGTGTGCACGCGCATGCACGAGAGAGAGAGAGAGAGAGAGAGAGAGAGAGAGAGAGAGAG
>NC_034613.1:15686046-15694226 GCF_900095145.1 Mus pahari | reverse complement strand
GAGAGAGAGAGAGAGAGAGAGAGAGAGAGAGAGAGAGAGAGAGAGAGTATGAGAGAGAATAAAAGTATGAGAGAGAGAATAATAGTTAAAGAAAATAGGCCAGGAATTTGAGAAAAAGCAATGTGTGTGTGTGTGTATGTGTGTGTGGTGTGAGGGGGATGGGGAAATGATGTAATTATATTTTAATAATAAAAATCATCAAAATATTAAAGTGTATGAAAAATGAGGGCTTAAACTGGGACAGTAGCCATGGGATAGAAGTAAGCTATGAGTTATATTTGTTTATATTATTTGTTTATACAAGAACTTGATTTTTGGTGCTGGAGATGGAATCTAGGTCTCACGCCTGCTAGACAAGGGCTCTAGCCTTACATAAAACGTTAAAAATTCATTAAAACGTCTTCATAGGAACCATGTAGGCAGACTAAAATACTGAGCTCTAGAGTATTTACCAATCATTTCTAGATTAAAAACTTCTTCCCAAAATTTTACTTCCAGACTAGTGAGCCTTGATAAAAGAAGTAACATTAACAGTCTTGTCCTTTACATAAATCCAACTTCCTGCTTAACAGTTATTTATTTTTCATTAATTCTTAAGCACTCTTAATTTCCCCAGCAGTAATTCCAGGCTGTTTTAAGTAGCAGTTAAGTGTTATTAATACTCACTGACACTCTACCAATTATGCATATTAAACAAAAATATACCTCTAAAACATGAAGTTCCAGGTTAAAAAGCACACTTACAATTTACAGCATTAAGAAGAAATTTTAAACAGAATTACATATTACACTCTTGTCCAACTATGGATTCCAAACTGAGAAGGCTAAAAGTCCATGCTAAAGGCAGCTCTACAAATTTTTAAACCTTTACACAGCAGAGCAAGCTATGCACACACCTCCCCTACACTTTCTGAGCTACTTTTGAGAATCAAGACAAACATCCATAGGTGTCAGAATTCTAGGCTTCGGAACACTGACAATGTGGAGATGAGTGCCACTGGCTCATCACTCTCTGCAAAACTGTAGGAAGGTTCTATTATACTCTATTTCACATGAAAACAAAACATGAAAGCACTTGAGAAGGAGTAAGAAACCACTACCATGAGCCAGACAAAATGTATATAAACATGATCTCTACTGTGTTATTGTGTTCCACTGCATCTAAAGTTACCTTACATAATTCCAAAAACCATAAAAAAGACCTCATTCAGCTGTTTTGAGAAAGACTCAGAAGAATCAAAGCAATATCAAATGACCTTTTCACAAAAATGATAAATTACTGAAGTATTTCAGAAGAAAAAATAATCAAATAGTATAAGAAAAATTACTAACTTTTCTATTAAGGAAGTTTAGTAGTTCTCATTTATAATGCCCTGCATTCAATATTTTAGTTATACTTAAGAGATCAGAAGTGGGGCATTGACAGAAATAGTTATGAATGTGTAAGTTGCAAAATATATACAAGTCAGTTTTATATAGTATAGACTGTTTTTAGAAGCAATAGAAACCTAGAAGTTTTATAAATTAAACAAATAAGTAAACAGACTCCTTCAAAGCAAAGCAGTGAAAATTGGCACCATACATTAGTGAATGATGGCTTTAGAGAAAAAATAAACCATGAAAAATGAGCATAGTCTTAACGGAAAGAAGGGAAACTGGAAGCATCCAGATAAGGGAAAACTTAGAATAAAAGCACAGAGGCAGGAATTCAATGCTGACTTCATGCTTACTACAGTCAGCACGGAGGAAGATATCCAGGATTAGTCCAAAGCCTAAATAGAAAATCAAACTGAAAAGGAAGATATGGTAAGCAATATAAATATAAAAAGATATATGACACATTATAGAATCACATGAGTAATAATTTTGCCTGCTGGTTTAGGGAAAATAATAAAAGAACATAAGATATTTGAGCTGAATCCAGAAAGGGCATTCTGGACAAAGCAAGAATATGGGAAAAGAATCAACATGAAAGCATATTTAGGATACAGACCAGCATGGAAATTAGAAGTCACAAATACCAGAATATTAGAACTGAGTTAGAAAGGCAGTTAAAAGGCAATATTAAGAAGTATCTTTTTCCTGGAGGTACTAAGGAGACACCAGAAGAATTTAACTATAACTACAAAATGGTATAATTATTAGTATTTTAAAAAATTAAACCCAGACTGAGGAAAAGTGATTATGTTTTATTTAAGTATGTAACAGCAGGTCAGTACCGTGAATACTATTATTCGCCAATTGGTAATCTTAAAACTTAAGAATTTCTCACCTCGGAATACTAATAAATGAAACATTTTTAATACTACATGTTAATTTCAATAAAATGCCTTCATAAAACATTTAATAATTGTAAATAATTTTAAGACATCAAATAAGTGAGATGTTTATAACAGTAACTATAAAATGTGAACATACCCCCGTGTCTGTGTCAGATTTTGATGAACTTAGACTTTCCTGAGATGGTGAAGGTGACACGCGTCCTAAAAACAGCACAGTAATTATAAAAAAGCATGCATGTATATGTACTCATCTACCAACTAGAAATACTCTGAAATAATGATAGTAATAGAATATAATTCTCCAGAAAAACACACTTTCTAAATGCAAACTATAACCATGCAAACACCCACATACTTGTCTTTATCATTTTGAACAATCTTAATAAAACGGCTTAAACAGTTCCCTAAGTTAGTAAACAAAATATCATTTAAACGTGTTATTCATAGTAAATACATTTTTACTCATTACAAAAAGCAAGGGGAAACAACAAAAGTCTGAGCTGAGGTTAGGTCTCAATGACAACTGAAATTGACTTTTTGCCTCAGGTAGAACAAGAAAAAAAAATTACCAGGGAGAAGAAAAAAGGCTCAATCACTCACTCTATGACTCTGTCTTGTTAAACACATCACCATCTTCAATTACATATTATAACATATGTTAAGGAAACTCACAAAGGTTTTCTAAGAATATAGGGTTCCCAATAGAATGGTGGTGCAGCTCATTATCTAAAATACTGATGAGGGAGGCTAAGGCAAGAAGATCTTAAGTTCAAAGCCTGCCTGAGCTGCAAAGAGAATTCAAGGCCAGACTGGACAACACAGTAAGTCACTGTCACATGGTATTTTTTAAAAATGGGAGGCACATTGAAGTTAAGAATATAGCTTAATGATACAACTTAATAATAGATACCCGTTTTCTTGAAAACCCAGGATTAATTTCTAGTACTAAGAAATCTCCAAACAAATCAAACATAGGGTCTAACTAGCTGGCCAAATGAATCTCTAATATTCTGAGGTTTTTCTTTATCACCTAACAGTTTTTTATATATCCATTGATAGATCGACACAACTTACTTTTCATGGCTATTTTCTTAATCTTAACTTAGTGAGTATACTTAAGTATACATAGTATTCTTATTCTTTTTCCAGTTTAAATTGATCTGTCAGTTTAATTTAGAACAGAACTGAAGCTTGCCAAGGGAATCCACAGAATTCTAAGTGGCTGATAAAATTACATACTATACTTGAAAAGGTATAAATCAAAAGCTTTATGGTATTCTTTTTATTGGGTCTAGGTTATTTTTGCTATTACTATTTGCCTTATTTTTATTTTTTGAAACACCTTTGCTGTATAAGCCTGGTCAGCCTTGAATTCTTGACCTTCTTACTTTAGCCTTGAAAAGGGTCAAGATTATATATAGGTGCATAACATGATGCTGGGTAAATACTGGATATTATGATTAGTAGTTATTACAAATGAGTAACTTGCCAGCTAAGAAAAGCAATATATTTGAATATTCCTTATTAGATTTTTGAGCTTGTTGGACGTTTAAGTAACTACATGTCTTTGTGAGTTCAACATTTCTAATCTGAAAGAAGAATTAGAAAACTTTGAGCATTTCCTCAGTGTATGAGTTTCAGATTACAAAGCATTTTAGGATTTGGGAACTGAAGAGGCTCAATCTATTTAGCATCTAAAACACAAAAATTCCAGATTTACTTAGGTATTTAAAGAAATGAAATATAAGCTGGGCATGGTGGCACACATCTTTAATCCAAGCGTTGGGAAGTAGAGGCAAGTGAATCTCTGTGTTTAAGGTGAGCCTGGTCTACAGAGTGAGTTCCAGGACAGCCAGGCCTACACATAGAAATCCTTTTTCGAAAAACGAAAACAAAACAAAACAAAACAGAAATGAAAAATACCTTCAGTATTGTATTTCATTCGCATATTGTTGAAATAGTCAAAAGCATTTTTTAAAGCCCATATTCTCACTATATTGTCTTGTCCAGCTGAGGCAAGCAATCGGCCACAGTGAGAAAATTTCATGGTCCAAACAGCTCCCTATGAAAAGAGAAGGTTCAAAATGACTTTACAAGCTTAAGAGACACGCCTTTGAAATTATGCAACATTATACATAGTAAGACAAAACTCACTTCCCTAACACAACTTATGGCCACAGGTGCGCTGGAGATACACTGCCACAAAGGGAAGCTTTTTCAGAAGAAAGGTCTGTTGGATTACTATAATTCCCCATAGTTTAACCTAACAAATTTAAAAATCCTGAACTATGGTTACATATTAATAAAAATGAGGAGCATCTTAGGTTGCATATATGCATGTGTGTGAACTTGTGTGTAGAGGTTGGAGGGCAACTTCAGGTGCCATTTCTGAGAGTTCGTAGGTGGCCAGTAATGCTGTTTAGAAAAGCACAAACCAGTTCTTAGAAATCTCAGTCCCTTAAGTAAACCTGAAAGGGAAAAAGAAAGCCCTCACTTTTCACTAACAACTCCTATCTTATCAGGGCTAAAATGAATAAAGCCTACACTAGCTGTGGCACTCCTGGTATGAACCCCTTTGAAATAACTAAAAAATAGTATGGCCTTACTTTCTTTTCTCTTTACAATACATGGATAGACTCTATAGAAACTGAAAACATTTGAGTACTATATGTTCTGAAAAGTGTTAAAGAATCAGAGGGAGGTCTTTAACATGGAAGGGCCAAATCCTATTCTAACAAATAAAATCATAACACATTTGGGTGTAGTAAAAAGTTTATCTGTCTATAGATTCTCAGGGTAGAAAGATTATCAAAGTTAGAATTGACAGTTAATTTGTTTAAATAGCATTCATTTCCATAAAAGTCAAATACAGTAAAACAATTATCATTTTTTATCCTGATTTTTTTTTACTTCTGTAGGAAATAAATATACTATAAAAAATATACTATAAAAAGACTGAATAAGTTACAAAATGAAAACATTGTAAATAATTAAAACATTTGATGCATAGTCACTTTGTAGTTAGGGCAAGCTTAGGTTTTATTTGATTCCTTGATCAAGGGATCAGCATAGTTTACCTAGGTTTGAGTTTGCTGTTATCTTCCTTGTGTTCCTAGATTTGCATAAGCTAACTGCAATACAATCTGCATACTTTTGTCTATATTGGTAGGCTTTATTTTATTTTATTTTTCTTTGGAGTGTTAGGGATCAAACCAGAGCCTCATCAGTATGAAAAAAGAACTCTACCAGCAAGCCACATGCCCAGTCTGGTACTTCAGATATTTGAAAGAATGCAAACATCTACCTATCTCTATGTCTTGGTGTAACATTTTACTGTAGAAAACACTGGGATTCTGAATATTTTTCATTAAAGTGATATGAATTGAACGTTAGGCTTCACGTATGCTGTACAAATGTTCTACATATTCCTTGCCCTAAAATGTTTATTTAAATTATGGCTGTAAATATTTAAATGTTTTTAAAAGTGACAGAGTACTTTCTACTTTAAGTGTTTTAAAGTTTGGTCCCTCTGCATAGTTTTCTCAGTTATATAGCCTAGAATTCATTTATTCTAAAGCTCATGTTTATTATGAGATTGGGTTACCCTATGCAGCACAGGCTGGCCTTGACCTTGTCATCTTCCTGCCTCAGCCTTCTATATGCTGGGATTATAGGCCCGAGTGAGTTCACTCAGCCTAAAATGTTATTTCTTAGACAATATTTCATAGACAAATTTCATTTGAATATATTAATATAAATTTATTGTTCTTGAATTTGATTAGTAGAAGAACAAACATTGGTAAAGATAAGTTAAATAGAAGCCTCAAAAAATACCCTACCACTCATGAAAAATGAAACAGTTACCTACCATGTGTTCACCACTAAGATCTTGCACCACTTTGATCTGATCAAAATCATAAGGTCCTTTGAAACCATGTGCTGCCTTGAATTTTACTGGTCTTGTATATGGCATTCCTTCATCGTCACTTGATGAAGGGTCATCTTGATCAGTATGAAACACTGAAGACAAAGCAATGAAAATAATTAATGGTTAATATATATCTAGTTACAATCATAGCTTCAAATATACTGATCATCAAACATACTGTTAATAAACAGGGAAGCAAAATTTGTCTATTACTATATAACATACAGGTTAAGAAAATGGAGGCTGATGTTGTATTGGTTAGAAATCGAATCTAGGTTTAATTATAACTTGGATGACCATAGGGAAGTTACTCAATCTATTTCTCTCAAGTTTTCTCACCTATAAAATAGTGATAATAATGATACCCACTTCACTGAGTTCTTATGAGTAAATTCATGCTAACTCTTATAAGATTATCTGGTAGAGTATAAGTACTAAATATACTTATCAACAAAACAAATGTGTATAGTAATGACAAAGACACAGTGGGATAAGATCTCTGCAAATTAAGAAAATCTGTGTTTACATTATTCATTGTGTACATATACATGCAAATGAGGTGCTCATGGAGTCTGCTTTACCCTTCTGTCATATACCTTTTTTTTTTTTTTTTTTTTCAAGACAGGGTTTCTCTGTGTGGCTCTGACTGTCCTGGAACTCACTTTGTAGACCAATTCAAGGTTGTTATAATGACAAAACTACTGAAATAGAGGCTCCTTGGTCTTCCAAACTCTATATGACCTAGCACAAGGCAAGGCCTGGGCCAAGTAGTGGGAGTGGGTGGGAAGGGGAACAGAGGTGGGGGGAGGGGTATGGGAAACTTTCGGGATAGCATTTGAAATGTAAATAAACAAAATAATAATTAAAAAACATATACATTATCATCCTTTATATTCATAAAATTAAATGACTCACTTATGGCTATACAAGTTTATTATATTTATTGATATAGAGTGCTTCTTATAAATGACAAACTAAATTTAGAATACATGCATTAATGGAGTATTCAGTTGAAACATACTTATTTTACTAACCTTCATCTCTTACACTTTTAACTTTATTTATAGCACGTTCACCATATTCCTCAGCAAGATGCTTTGCTCTCTTCACTGATTTTCCGAGGAATTTCTTCAGTTGAGTCCTGAAGAAAATATACCAAATGTATATTGTCACAATTGTGCACAGGAACTATCCACAGACAAACTTAAGAGAGAACTTTTAAAACATTAATAGTAGGTATTAAAGTTTTCATGTTCCTTGTTTTATGGAATGAACATATTCAAGTCAATATTCTTTAGAGAAAATATATATGAATATGATTCCTCCAAGTTAAGGGTTATCATATAGTCTAGACCCACCTTTCAAGTGTAAATAATAATTCACTGGCAGTGGTGGGGTGGAGATGGGCATGTTTAAGCAGATCTATTGGCCCTATCCCCAGATAATCTAATTTGAAGAGCTTGTGGAGAAGACACAAATATGCAATTAAATAAGACTCCTTTAGAGATGTGTCTCTAAGAATATACTTTTACCAACAAAAAGAAAGGGTAAAAAGAGTCATTTATCTACAAGATAGAATTCCTGGGAAGTCTAAGATGATCTCCTGTGTTTTTTTTTTCATTTGTGTATATAATGTAATAAAATAAGGCTGAGCTTTCCTAATAGATGCTCCCAAACACCAAGTAATATAATTATCAAACGCTTCTAAAACATGATCAAATTATCTTTTCAATTAAAACATAGATATGTGCATCAACAGCAAAATAAATAAATAAGTGTTGGTATAAAATATAATAAAACAAATCCCTGTTCTTTGAATTGCCAAGATCTTATTCACTTTATGATCTTTTGCACATGTGTTTACTTCTGACTTGAACACTCCAGCACTGATTACTAATTTCTATTTTCCTTTTAGGTCTCAGATCAAATAATCTTCTCTGAAAAAGGGCTTCCTTTAACCAAAACACGTT
>NC_034613.1:15676577-15685934 GCF_900095145.1 Mus pahari | reverse complement strand
TTTTTTTTTTTTTTTTTTTTTTTTTTTTTTTTGGTTTTTTGAGACAGGGTTTCTCTGTGTAGCCCTGGCTGTCCTGGAACTCACTCTGTAGACCATGATGGCCTCGAACTCAGCTGACTGCCTCTGCCTCCCGAGTGCTGAGATTAAAGGCGTGTGCCACCACGCCCGGCCAAAACATGTTATCTTGTGATACACTTCCATAGCACCTTATAGTTTTCTTTGACAGCAATCATAATATATAGCTGCAGTTTTATGCATAATTACATATTTAGTATCTGCCCCATCATTTAACTGGAAGGTCCATGAGTGTAATTGTCTTAACTACTGTATCCACAGCAACTATGTTCATAGAAAGACTGCAATATATTTTGGGTGCTACCATGAAGAGATGGCATGATTTATTTTATTTACAGCAATACAAGTATAAGCTAACAATTTACAGATATAATTGAATCCTTCTTTTATAAGAATCAAATAGTCTGTGGCTGTGGGTCTAGCTCAAAGATAGTGTGCTTCCTTAGTATGTGCTGGTCTCTAGTTTTGATTCACCAGCACTGTGAAAAAAAGTTATGAAGAATGTTGATGATTCAAAAATTGTCAGAACACTGATGATTTCTGGCTGTGAGATTATTTGAAACTTTTATTTTCAGTTTTAAACCTTTCTGGTACTATTTTCAATCATCATAAAACTGAGATAAAATATTTTTGTATCGATGGGGTTTGAACACAGTCGCTTGCATATGCTAGGTGAGAACTCTACCATTGAACTTCATCCCATCTCTATAAAACCAGTTTCTCAAACCAAAATAAGGTAGCTCCCTTTACAGATAACTGTAAGTTTACTACAATGACGTTTAGTTTTAATTGCCAATTTGATATACTCTAGAATCACCTGCGAAGGAAGGTTCTATAAGAAATGGTCTAGATTGGGTTAGCCTGTGGGCATGTCTGTAAGCATGTCTATAAGCATGCCTTGATTAATGTGAAGACTATGGGTGACACCATTCCCTGGGTAGAGGATATTGGGTCATTTAAAAGTAGAGAAATCATGCTGAGAACTACTATGCAGATTATGAATTCATGGCTCTCTGCTATCTACTGTGGATATATTATGACTAGCTGCTTCAAGTCCCTGCTGCTTTGCAGGAACTGCCTTACCTGCAACTATAAGCTATGAGCCAAATATACCCTTTCTCTTTTAAGTTGGTCTTATCATGGTTTTTAATTATGCCAACAGGAAATAAAACTAAAATGATTACTAGTTAAAAGCCAAGAAGACATTTAAATCATTGACAAGGTAATTTTCTAAAATAGATGCCTTTTTATATGGCACTTAATATTTAGTATCTTTCCACTGATGAATAGTGTCAGTTATCACTCATACTATTCTGAAAGCTTTTCAGACACGATTCACTTAGGCTCAATTACTGGTAGCTTCCTCAGATTTCAAAATAACTTGTAATGTCAGAACCAAAGTCCATTGGTTTGCCCCATCATTCAGTCCAAATACTTCAATGTACTATGTGTATTGTGGTAAGAGAAAAGGCCGGAAAGAGCCCCTGTAAATACAGAGTATTGTACTATCTATGGGTCCTCTCATCATTTTCTAATTACAATCTTGCATCTGAATATTACCCAAAAGTCTTACATGTTGATGCATATGTCATGGTTTGCAGCTTCTCTGTTGCTTTGGGAAGCTCAGGTACTAGATAACCAGATTTTAAATATGATACACAAATCAAGAATGAAACTAAATACATGTGGAATGTTTTTCTCTTAGAAAAAGGAGCATAGTAATATGTACCTGTAATTGCAAAACCCAGGACAAAAAAGTAGGAGGCTGGGAATTCAAGGCCAGACTGAGCTATTATGCAGAGTCCTATAAGTGAGAACTTGCATAGACAAACCAAAATAGAAAAAAAAGAGCTTTAGGGCATAGACTATACAACAGATCACTTAGACGTTGACATTTCCTGAACAATTTTTAAATTTCTGGACCCTGACAGTTGTCATTGTTAAGACAGCTCAGTTTCAAATATCCGCATTTTTGGCACATCTTCTCCAAACAGTATGACATCATTTAATATACTAAAAAAAATAAAATTTAGGCTTAAGTGGATCATTTGCTTTGGATTTATATGGCAATATTGCCACTTTAGTGACTCATATATAATCAGGCACAATCCTTATGATCACAAATATACTAGGTATTTGTACAGGGAAATAGAAGAGCCATAGGATCATAAAGCTTTTATATCACCTTGTTTAGCTGTTTAAAATGTATTGGCTTTTGTCTCACAGGGCCATACCCCTTATGGAGGATCTATAGGGAGTTAATGACTACTAGGAGAGAGTAACATTTCTTCAGGATAGCCACTGAGAAGTTGTCTAAGATCCTGTAAGTAACCCGTAATTAAACTCATTGGTTAATTAAAGAAAACAAACAACCACAACAAAAAAGGCATCAAAGTAGAAGGGAAACTAGTTAGAAAGAGAAAGTTGATCTTTCCATCTTCTGAGTTCTTCCTTGATTTCTTTCTTCAGAGACTTGAAGTTCTTGTCATACAGATCTTTCACTTGCTTTGTCAAAAACACACCAAAGTATTTTATACTATTTGTGACTACTATCAAGGGTGTTGTTTCCATAATTTCTTTCTCAGCCCATTTATCCTTTGAGTAGAAGAAAGCTACTGATTTGTTTGAGTTAATTTTATATCCAAACACTTGCTAAAGTTGTTTATCATCTGTAGTTCTCTGATGGAATTTTTACAGTTGCTTATTTATACTATAATATCATCTGCAAATAGTGGTATCTTGGCCTCTTTCTTTCCAATTTGTATCCCTTCGACCTTCTTTTGTTGTCTAATTGCTCTGGCTAGGATTTCGTATATTGAATAAACAAGGAGAGAGTGGGCAGCCTTGTCTAGTACCTGATTTAATGGGATGGCTTCAAATTTCTCTCCATTTAATTTGATGTTGGCTATTGTTTTTCTGTGTATTGCTTTTATTATGTTCAGATATGGGCCTTGAATTCCTGATATTTCCAAGACTTTTAACATGACGGCATGTTGTATTTTCAGGATTAACATAGTAAAAATGGCCATCTTACCAAAAGCAATCTATAGATTCAATGCAATCCCCATCAAAATTCCAACTCAATTCTTCAGAGATAGAAAGAGCAATTCTCAAATTCATCTGGAATAACAAAAAACCCAGGATAGCAAAAACTATTCTCAACAATAAAAGAACTTCTGGGGAAAATCACCATCCCAGACCTCAATCTGTATACTACAGAGCTATCGAGATAAAAACCACATGGCATTGGTAAAAGACAGACAGGTAGATCAATGGAATAGAATTGAAGACCCAGAAATAAACCCACACACCTATGGTCACCTGATCTTTGAGAAAGAAGCCTAAACCATCCAGTGGAAAAATAGACAGCATATTCAACAAATGGTGTTGGTTCAACTGATGGTCAGCATGTAGAAGAATGCAAATCAATCCATTCTTATCTCCTTGTACAAAGCTCAAGTCCAAGTTGATCAAGGACCTCCACATAAAACCAGATACACTGAATCTAATAGAAGAGAAGTAGGAAAGGGCCTCAAACACATGGGTACAAGGGAAATTTCCTAAACAGAACACCAGTGGCATAGGCTCTAAGATCAACTATTGACAAATGGGGTCTCATGAAATTGAAAACATTATGTAAGGCAAAGGACACTGTCATTAGAACAAAACAGTAACCTACAGATTGGGAAAAGATCTTTATCAAATCTAATCCGATAAGGGCTAATTTCTAATATGCACAAAGAACTCAAAAGTTAGACTCCAATGAAGCAAATAATGCTATTAAAATGGGGTACAGAACTAAACAAAGAACTTTCAACTTAGAAATCCTGAATGGCCAAGAAGCACCCAAAGAAATGTTCAACGCCCTTAGTCATCAGGGAAAAGAAAATCAAAACGACCCTGAGATTCCATCCCACACCTGTCAGATGGCTATTATCAAAATTCAGGTGACAGCAGATGCTAGTGAGAATGTGGAGAAAGAGGAACTTTCCTCCACTGCTGGTGGGATTGCAAGGTGGTACAAGCACTCTGTAAATCAATTTTGTGGTTCCTCAGAAAAGTGGATATAGTACTACCTGAGGATCCAGCTATACCACTCCTAGGCACATACCCAAAAGACACTCCAACGTATAAGAAGGACACATGCTCCACTATGTTCATAGCAGCCTTATTCGTAATAGGCAGAAGCTGGAAACAACCCAGATGTACCTCAATAGAGGAATGGATACAGAAACTGTGGTACATTTATACAATGGAGTACTACTCAGCTATTAAAAACAATGACTTTGTGAAATTCATAGGCAAATGGATAGAACTAGAAAATATCACCCTGAGTGAGGTAACCCAGATACAAAAGAACAGACATGGTATGTACTTACTGATAAGTGGATATTAGCCCAATATCTCAGAATACCCATGATACAACTCACAGACCACATGAAGTTTAAGAAGAAGGAAGACCAAAGTGTGGATGCCTCAATATTACTTAGAAGGGGAAACAAAATCACAGGAGGTAGAAGCAGGGAGGGGCATGGGATGGAGGAAAAGGAGGAAAAAAGCAGAGGCAGGATCAGGTATGGGAAGACACGATACAGAAGAGTACAGAGGGTCACTAAATTGAACAGAAATATGTAGCAGTAGGGGATGAAGAACTGGAGGTAGCCACTAGAAAGTTCCAGATGCCAGGGAAGCAAGAGGTTCCCAGGACCCAACAGGGATGACGTTAGCTGAAATATCCAACAAAGGGGAAAGAGAACTTGTAGAGACCATCTGTTGCAGATAGCCCCAGGGCTAATTATATTTGATGTTAATTCCTTTCTCCTGTGAGGAGCTTCGAACAAGGAATGAGTCAGCACTCAAGTGATTTCCTGTAAAACTTCTTCCCACCATAATGTATAAAATAAAGGCTAGAGCCAGTGATTGGGTGGAGAAAGAGGGGAAGGTGGAGCTGAAGGTTATCGGACAGAAAGAGCGAGAACGAGAGAGAGGATGACAGACGACAGAGGAGGAGAAGAAGGAAAGTGGAGCAGAAGCACCTGTCCTGTAGAAGCTGCAAGTTCTAAGGGGCCTCTTATATTCAGAAGATGGTAATGCAGTGGTAGATCTGCCCAATCTAAGAGCACAGCATGTATTCATATTAAATGAGTTGTGTTTTCATTGCCCAGGCTTATTTGGGTTGGAGATTTACCACAACAACCATCTCCAGTAGACAGGCATGGCCCCCAGTTGAGGGATGGGGCCACCACCCATCTCAAAAATTTTAACCCAGAATTGTTCCTATCTAAAGGAAATGCAGAGACAAAAAATGGAGCAGAGACTAAAGGAAAGGTCATCCAGAGACTGCCCCACCTAGAGATTCATCCCACCTGCAGTCACCACACAAATAGATTTATGCCTGGAAAACAAACAATTATCTACAGCTAAGAGGTCATGGACACTAAAGAAGGACCTACTGCCACTTTCCTAAATCAGTAGACCGTAGTCTAAATACATAATCTCATAACCATAGACAAGAACAACAACATCAGCCAACCAGACCCCCAGAATTCCCAGGGACTAAACCACCAATCCAAGACTACACATAAAGGGACCCATGGCTCCAGCTGCATATGTAGCAGAATACTGTCTTATCTGGACTCAATGGGAGGGGAGGCCCTTGGTCCTGTGGAGGCTTGATGCTGCAGCATAAGGGAATGCTAGAGTGATGAGTCAGGAATGGGGTGGGTGGATGCTGGAACACCCTCATAGAGGCAAAAGGGAAAGGGGATGTGATGGGGATGTAATGGAGGGGAAAATGGGAAGGACATCATTTGAAATGTTAATAAATAAACCAATACAAAAAAGAAAATAAAAAGAAAGAAAGGAGATCAGGAGAGGGGGAGACAAGAAAAGGAAATAGGGCTGGCTATGATCAAATACATCATAGATATGTACGAAAATGTCATAATGAACAATGAGTATAATATGTGTTGATAAAATGGCTTGCTTTTAAAATTAGAAAATGGCATTAAGATAGCATGCTGAGGATAAAAATGAGTTATGTGGATATAGACTTGTTATGAACTGGAGTAGTTAGGAAGATTATTATAAACTTTTTGTAGAAATAGAACTAAGGTTTAGAAAGATGACAAGAAGGGGCAATGATATTTAAGTCAATGATGTTCTTTTACTCACAGTCTAGAACCTATGATGGAAAACAATACAAGGATAATAAAAAATATATTGATCCATTTTCTTTATGTCAGATCCTTTAAGGGTAACTTATACAAATGTAAGACAGTCATGGTCAACCAATAAAGGGTAGGGAAGAGTATTTTGGAGTGCACGATTTAAAACCATCAGAAGGGAGACCATATATTCCAATTCAAAGCAACTCTCTCAAGCTGAAAGAAATTATGAGAAAGAAGTTACTAGAATTAAGTGGTAGCAGAAATATCCAAGCAATATTGCAAGGATTTGATCATCTTATGAGTTTGATCAGTGACTGATCATGGTAATTAGTCGGGGAAACAGAACAATACTAGGATGGTGACAATAATGTTAGCATACTATAAGTTTCAGAATAAGTGTAACTAGGGGCTGTATAGGAGATAAATCTTTTTACAAGACCTGCTTTACAAAAATGAAAAAAGGTGGCCAAGAACATTTTTGTATTACTTTTTTTTTTATTAAAAAATATACCTGGCAATTGTATTAGCCTTCTAATAAACACTTAGAAGAAAAGCGATGTAGTCTAACTCACGTTTTCTGTTTTAACCTTCCACCATCAGTATCTGTTTGTTGTGACTGTAACTTTTCTTCATCATCTGACTGTGTGGCATCATTGCTACAAGAAGGAAGAGGAAGTGATTTGACAAGAAACCATTTTTTTTCTCAAAAATATCCTTTAATGCTTATTATTCAGGTACTAATCAGAATAAGACAATTTATCTTGATAAGTTTTATATAATTTCAAATTCATGAAGAACCAGAGAATTACTAACTACTTTCCAACTTTAAAGTATGGAATTTTAAAACAAGATGCAATGTGTAAATTTTAAGTTAATATACTTTAATAGCTTATAATATCCTACTATAATAAGACTATGCATACTACTAATAAAGTAACTTGTAGATAGCTTTTTCTTAGTCCATCAGAATCAATATATACTAAATTTAATAAAAGTACTTGCTTTTCTAGAACTTATTCCTTATACTGCATTACATAACAAAGATCAGTCACTTTACTCTAAAGCAATTTTTCTGACTGCAATAAACACTACAAATAGTTAGCAAGTTTTAGAAGACTAAGAGCTCCTCACACTTGGCTTTTTAATCTCAATTTATTGTTTTAATACTGTCTCCAGCATAAATCATTTTAAAAGACAAGAAACTAAAGAGTATGAGATTAAAGATTTAGAATAGTCTCCCAAAATAACAATATATCTATAACAGAGATAAAAGGTAAAAAATACATAGTTGAACTAATTTTATTTTTCGATTGAAATAGAAAATTTAGTTTAACTAAATAGGGAGAGTTGTAGTTCACAAACATAAATAATCACTACCTCACTGCAATACTGTAAATGTTAAATAACCTTAAGCCATACCTTACATATTCCTTTGTCCTTCTCATGATGTGCAGAGTGAGAGGATTAATACCTGTTGGCAACTTCTCTTCAGCAAGACTTAAAGGTATTTCTTCTCCAGTATCTAGGTTCTTAATCATGACACTGGCTAAAATTTCCTGAATGTAAAAAGAAAAAAAAAACATCAACCTTAATTTTCTTTTAAGATTATTTTGAATTGTGTGCATGCATGTATGTGCATATATGTGGGCACTGTGCAGAGACAAGAGGTGTTGGCTATCCTGGACCTGGACTGAGTCATCTCATCTGGATACTGGGACATGAACTTAGGACTTCTAGAAGAGCAGTAAGTGCTCTTAACTGTTGAACCACCTCTCATGTTTTAATTATATGTTTTGAGTCTATAAACTCCTTAAAATTTTAAGTTAAGGATGTTCTGGATAGTCACTACTGGGTGCAATAATTTCCACTGAGATATAATTCTCCTAACACAAACTACAATCCCTTAAAATATGTAATTCAATGCCTTATAATATATTCATGGTTCTTAATTTATCATTAAATTATAACATTTGATTACTCACAAAAGAAACCACTTATATATTAGTTGTCAATCTCATTTAATTTTCTTTTTTTTAGTCTCTAGTAATTAGTATATCTACTTTTGACTCCAATGATTTGTCTATTTAGGACATTTCATAAATTCACTCATATATGTATAGTATACACATGAATACATATATCTTTTTGTAGCTGGATTCTTTCAAATTGCATGTTACATTTAAGGCTTATCCGAATATCAGTACTATAGTCCTCTGAATTGCTGAAAATATACTACTGAATGGGCATACTACATTTATTTAAGCATTCATCCATCCATGATACATGTTTGGGCTGTGTCCACTTTTGGCAATTATGAACAATGTTATTTGAATAGCTGTGTACATTTTTGTGTGGATATGTTTTTATTTAGCTTTAGTACATAAATAGGAACGGAACTGCTGGGTCATGGTAACACTGATTAGCATTTTGAGAAAACACTAAACTGTTTTCCAAAGTATAATTTTAAAAATGTGTTATTTTATTTTAATGTATTTGAGAAAGGGCCTAGCTATGTTGTCAGGATGACCTCAAATTAATGGCCTGCTATGCTTAGCCTTTAAAGTACTGAAATTATTGTCTACCACCATGACTGGCTTCCTACAATATCCTACTCTGTTTTAGACCTTCATTCTGAATAAAATGGCCAATAAATGCATCCTAATTTTAATTTGTATGTGGTGTTTTGCCTGCATGTATGTCTGTGTACTACATTTGCATAATTCCCGTGGAGGTCAACACAGGCCATTAGATTCCCTGAAAGTGAAGTTACAGACAGTTGTAAGCCATCATGTGGTTTCTGAGACTCGAACTTACGTCCTTTAGAAGTGCAACTCTTAACTGCTGAGCCATCTTTCCAGCTATTCACTCTAAATTTTAAAGGTAAGAAACCATTATCAGATAGTGGCTCAGTAAATAAAATGACCTGGTAGTCAAAGCTGATGTGATGGCCTGAGTTCAGTCACATATGAGAGATGCAAGTATTAAAACTTGCCCTCTGACCTCCACATGTGTACTGTGGTATGTGTGTGCCCATAAACACATACACACACACACACACACACACACACACACACACACACACACACACGAGAGAGAGAGAGAGAGAGAGAGA
>NC_034613.1:15660164-15676548 GCF_900095145.1 Mus pahari | reverse complement strand
GAGAGAGAGAGAGAGAGAGAGAGAGAGAGAGAGAGACAGAGACAGAGACAGAGACAGAGAGACAGAGACAGAGAAAGAAAGAGAGAAGGGGAGATAGAAATGTGAAAAAAATAAGTATCAAAAATAATTATCTAACATACTGAGGTTGTTTTAAACCTTACCTTTTATAAAATATAGATCTTGCTGTTTTGTGCTGTGTGTGCATGTGGTACTGGGAATAGAATCTATAACCTTATGAATAATAGCAAACATACAACTGAAGGTTTTGTCTTTTTCTTTCTGATCTGTCTCAAAAAGTTACCAGGCTGGCCTTGAACTTACTCTGCAGCTCAGATAGGTCTGGACCATGTAATCTTCATACCTCATTCTCCTATGTGCTGTCATCACAGACCTGCTTTCTTATCAGCCCATCTTGAATTTTATTTTAATATATGTATCCCACTGATCATCTTTGTGAAATGGCAAGTATCCATCAGAGATTCAAACTTCAATATAAAAATAAAATCTCAAACCTAAGATAATCTTAATTTTTAATGATTTTGCCCTAAGAGTAATTTATTATATATGACAATAACTAAACAAGTTCAATGTCCCTGGTACTGAAATAGTGTTCAAAAATGGAAATGCTGATTTTTCTGGACTTAGTCATTATATACTGTACTGATATATCAAACCCATAAATATATACAACTGTGAAATGTCAATTAAAAATAGAGTAAATTATTACAGTAACATGAAATATCAGTGTGTTAACAATATTTAAGCATAGTTTAGGGGCATTATGTACAATTAAAGTGTTATGTAACCAACACCATGATCAATCTCTAGTCATTTTCTCCTTATGATTTTTACATTTTATGCGTTTACCTCATCAGTAAGCTCTCTCCCAGAGTTGGATCTAGGTCTCTGAGGGCCCATCACTTCACCTGCTACTGTCTGCACATCAGGTGCTTTTCCGTTTTCCTAAAATTATAATTGTATAAACAGACAAACTGAAACAATTTCTATACATTTTAATTATTCATTACTATGAGCACTTCTATAAAATTCTACCAATCAGATAAAAGAGCCTACTGAAAATTTAAAGGACAGATTTTAGTCCTTTACTATTCTCTGCATGCTGAAAGACATTAGACACCAAAACTACTGCTGCTCATGAAACCATGCCTTAGTAGTATTACAAACAAATAAATGTTTTATTTGAACCCATCCAAAACAACAGTTCTCTATTAAGATTGTAATTAATTCAGGCCATATGTGGATATCGCTAAAGAAGGGTTAGGACAAGTTCTGTTTATATACAAATCTAGACAACAAATATGTTAAAAATTTTACATACAGTTGTCATTGCATATTCTTCTACATTAAAAAACAATATTTTAAAAAGGCAAACACAAAATTCTACAAAAACAGGTTACTTATAACCTCTACTGTACTGCTATAAGAAGATGATAATGTCACATTTCCAGGTCTATTAAGCCCCCTTACCTCATTTACTCTATAAATTATCCAGAGTTCAAAAATTTGGCTGTGCTAAAATGCTATGCAGTATTTTTGCATAGCCAACAGCCTAGTACATGATTTTTTTATGTGTAGTAAAGGAAACTTAAAGCATTAAACACAGCAGCAACTATTTTTATAAATACACATTTGGCATATAGTAGCACCTTTCATTCTTGCAAAAAACCTTCAAAATGGGTCATTTCCCTCTGTTTTATCAGTGAGGCCTCTAAAAATCAGATGCTAAATAGCTAGCTAGCCTCACTAAACTATTTAGTAGCCAAGCTAGACATGGAAGTAAAGTGGTCAGGTGTCGGGAACAAAGAAATATTTTGCCTAGAGAATAAAGATAGTTTCAGTAATTATATTAGCCAGTTATACAGAGTTTGAATTCTCTTATTTCAAATATAACAGTAATTCACCAACCTGGGCAGTTACTATTTTATCTCCACTGGTAGCACTTGCTAAATCGAGAGAAGGCTGGGAATCTCTAACTGTATTCTCTGAAGCCATATTTGTAGTTAGCAGAGAATCAGATGTAATATTGTCTTTGGGTACTGAAATGATAATAAAACTAATAATAGTAATAATAATAATGACAATAATATTTATAACAGAACAATAATATCAACAATTATATATATGTACACATGTGTATGCACACGCACATGCACACACACACACACACACACACACAGACACTCACTCACACATACCAATTGCTTTTAACCTTTATTTAATTCTTGTAACAAGACTGTAAGAACAGTGTCTTTATTTTTAGAATAGAGTAGAGTGTATTCAGGGCATGGAGAAGGGAGGAGAGAGGGGGAGAGAGATGGGAGGAGAGAGATGGGAGGAGAGAGAGGGGGAGGGAGAGGGAGAGGGAGAGGGAGGGAGAGGGAGGGAGAGAGAGAGAGAGAGAGAGAGAGAGAGAAGAGGCCAGTCATGAGCATGTGGAGAGAGAGGGGAGAGGGGAAGAGGGAGGGGGAGCAGGAGCAAGAACAAAAGAATAAGAGAAAACAGTGGCTTTTATTACTTGTTTTCTTCACTGAAAAGCCATGGTTCAAATGAATTGTTTAACTTCATCAAGACTACAGTTTATACATTCAAAGATCTAGGATTTAAATTTAGATAATAAGTTTTTTAATCGCATTTTTATTGGATATTTTCTTTATTTACATTTCAAATGCTAACCCAAAAGTCGCCTATACCCCCCCCCCGCCCTACTCCCCAACCCACCCACTCCTGCTTCCTGGCCCTGGCATTCCCCTGTACTGGGGCATATAATCTTTGTAAGACCAAGGGGCCTCTCTTACCAATGATGGCCGACTAGGCCATCTTCTGCTACACATGCAGCTACTTTCCACCATTGCCATATAAATTCTTAGAATGTAAAAGATATCAAAGTCTAGAGTTTGCCAAGATATTCAGTAAGATTACTATAACTTATTACCTTTCACCTTTTGTCAACTTATTCAAGAAATAATTTCTATAACCTAGCCATCTGTGTTTTTTTTTTTTTTCTTTAGCACAAACTGAAACAAAAGCAGAAAATTTAGCTGAGAATCATGGCAAATGCCTATTGAGAGGTAGAGGCAGAAGGATCTCTGTAAGTTCAAGGGTAGCCTGGTCAACATAGTAAATTCCATGCTAGCCTGGATGACCTAAAAAGACCCACTCTTACTTCTCCCCAACCAAAAGCAGAAACATTAAAGTTTCAACTCTCATCTTTCCCAACCAAAATATTTCTCTATTAATACTTGCCATCCAGATCAGGTGTTTTAAGAGCCTCAAACTCCAGTTCGCTTTTCTTTTTTCTTGGTGGTGGTGCAGGTCGAGATGGGGGTGGGGGTCTAGGAGGAGGGAAATTAGTTGGTGGGGGAGGGCGAGCAGGAACAGGCTTCTTTGTACTGGCTACTATATCAGGTTCTGGAGTAAGGTGCCTTGGGGGTTTGGCAGGAGCCACTTCTTCCACAGCAGCAAAATCTGTACTAGATAAATCGTCCGAGGATGCAGGATCTAGAACATCACCTTCTTTGACTTCCACTGCTTCCTTGTTCAATGTTTCAGATTCTAGTTCAGAAGCATCAAGCTGCTCACCTGAACTTACTTCAGTTAAATTATCAGTTTCATCTACTGTCTTCTCACAGGTCTCAGCAGAAGGAAAACATTTTTGTGTTTCTAGTTCAGTTTCTTCAGCTACATTCTGACTCTCTGCCTTTTCAGGATCTTGTTTTAGTTCATGCTCTATGGCTAATAGTCCAGGTATGTTACTAAACTCTGTTCCAGCCACAGAAGGACCTGCAGCAGCCTCATCAGAAAGTCCTTTTCCTTTGGAGTCCAAAGAGTCATCTTCCAGTTGTAGTACTTTCTGACTTTCCTCAATAATACTTTCAATTATCTAATGAAAGGTTAAAAAGCAGTTTTAAAAATAATGAAGCTATTTATAACAACAAAATAATCAGTATATGTCAGGCAATATCTATAACATTTCATTGAATTTAATCTTTACAATAATAATGTATATGGGTTTTCACTTTTAATTTCATCATTTTACATATGTAGGAACTAAAGTATACATGGACCATGTAATTTGCCCTAAGTTTTAGAGTGAGACAGTAATAAAAGGAGCATAAATCCTGAAAGTTTGCTTCCAGAATCTATACTCTTAAACACTATAGTAGAGAATCTATGTTAATATAGTCACAAAAATTCAGTCAACCTTGTAAGGTGACGTCATATATCTTTTCATGAAGACTCCAAATGTCAAGAGTTCATTTGCCACACTCACTGCAACAACTCCCTGCTACCTCTAGTTAACAAAATCCACCTAGGATAAAAATTCAGTTTGTTTCAGTCTGAACTCAAGAATATAGGAGGCAATCCAGCAGGTGCAAGGTGATGAACACTCTTGAACAATTATAAGTAAGGTTTCATTCCTCAGACTGAGGACAGACCTATGAAAAGAGCTCAAATGTCAGCCCACATTGCTCCCACTCCATTTCTCATGTCTAAGAGAAAAAATACACACGGGTGATATATATCCTTAAGCAATATTTAGAAGAAAATAAATCTTCTACCCAGTCTTTTAAACCATTTATTAATTTTATTTTATGTACATTGGTATTTTGCCTGCATATATGTCTGTGTGAGGGTGTTGGATCCCCTGGAACAGAAGTTACAGACTGTTGTAAGCTGACATGTGGGTGCTGGCTATTGAACCCAGTGCTCTTAACCTGTGGGCCATCTGTCCAGCATGCCTCTTCTACCCAGTGTTGTCCTTACTAACACATTAAATCCCCTGATCTATTCATCCTTCTACTGTGCCAACCATGGGTAATTTCTACTTTTTCAAATCCCCAGCTCCATGAAGTTAACAGAGTCGTCTCAGACCTATCCTGGTAGAACTGATAATTACTGCTGCTCAGTAAGATTCACCTTGATATCCCAGAATAGTACAAGTAATAGTGTTTTCTCGGGCTTAAAAGTTTTAATAGTAGAAATTACCTCATTTTTACCATATATAATATTAACTAAGGCTCAAAATGTTTATCACATTAGGTGTTTAATCAGCATGGATGATTTTAGTGATAACAAAAGTCAGATAACAAGTGTGAAAATGAATAAAATGGGTCAGTGTAGAAGAGGGGGTGGAGAAAAATCTAACAGCCAGAAGCAGTAAATGACTACAAGGAAACTGACTTCAGGATACAGCAGGGCAACTGAAGTATGAACTTATAGTACTTGTGACACCATGCATAAGACCTGTGCAAGCTCAAGTCAGACCAGTTCCAAGCATGAAGAGAGGTTGTGGGTACAAAGCTCTACCCAGCCCCCGCAGAGAAGCTACTAACAACTGGTGACTATGTGGAGAGGAAGGGTCAGTTTTCTCTAAGAGTGTGTGTGTGGCCCCAGGTAAGCTGATCATGTACCAATGGAAAACCACACATCCAAAAATATATGAGCAACAAAAATAGGATTTAATGGTTTTGTTTAAAATAGAAGACAAAGTTTGAGAGGAAAAAGGGGGTAGATTTTGGAGGAGTTAGTGAGGAATAAATACTTTGAAAACACATGCAATTCTCAAAGAACTAATAATTTTTTAAAAGACTGCTTAAAATGTAAAGATATAAACTCAGCTGGGCACAATATAATTTTTAAAAAGCCTGGTAGCTACTAGGTATTTTCTAGGCTCTGGGTTTGATCTTTAGTACCAGGGGAAAAGGGAGGCAGGTTTGGATGTAAATGGAAAAAATATTTAAAAAGTACTCCAGCAGTTTTATGAACTGAAGGGAAGTTAGGCACATGAGAGAAAGATAACATAATAAAGTTTGAAAGTTCTAGAGATAAAAGAAAAGAAAGCCTACAGTGTGTTACATCCAGTATACATAATAAGAGGTCTCAGTAGATAGCTGGATTATCTCTTTTACAGATGAAGAATTCTGAGGTCAAATCACTAGGAAATTTGCCCAAATGCCCCATCATTAGTAAAATGAAAACCAAAACATGAAATTCCACAAAATAGGTTGGATAGCGAAAAAGAATACTTAATTCTCAGCAAAGGATGATATGAAATAGAAGTAATAAGATTAAAAATAAGTTTGCAAATAAGAGGATGATAATGGAAAAGGAGGGTTTTCAGGCTTCTTAGCGTCCTATGTCTACGTACAGAATAAAACAAGGGGATGCTGTTGGCCACAATAAGAGCAGGGTTATTATAAAGGTTTGTCATGATCTCTCTGTGTGAGAGAAAGGTCAGTACTGTGAGAGTAAGGGGTCAAAATGAGGTTGAAAATCATGCCTTTCCTAATCTGTTCTAGTCTCACTCTTCTCTGATTTTACCATTTACTATAGCATGAATAATATAGACAGACTAAACAGGCTGGCTCTGCATAGTCACTTTACTCACACAAGACCATCACTTCCATCAGACACATTTTTATCCTGTTGATGATAGACTCCTACCAAATCTATTTATGATGCCAAATGCTTTCATGTTCTGTGCATTTGGGAGCAAGGAAAGGGGGAAAAAAAGAAAACAGAACTAAAAGCAACAAAGATGATGATACCAGTAGAGTTTAAACATCAAAAGCTCACTGCTTTCTAGGTGGTTAAAAAATGAAACCTATATACTTTAGTATGACACAAGCATTCTCAATACATAGACTTACTTAGACTCTTCAAATATTCTGCACATTCCCAATCTCAGAGCCATTGGTAATGTCACTCTTCTTTTATCTTTGCCCACCAAAATCTTATCTATCAAAAATCAGCTTGCATGCTATATTTCCCATGACTTTACCTCTGTGCCTGCCATCAAATAGGAGATAGTTTCCTTTGGGGTACTTAAGATACTTTTTAATTTACTTCAGCATTTATTACATTTATTTTCATCCAATTTCCATATTTTCTTTTTGGCATGTGGTTGTATAAAGGCTGGTCTTAAACTCCTGATATAGCTGTAGATGACCCTGAATTTTTCTGATTCTCTTGCCTCCACAACCCAAATGCTGGGGTTACAAGCTTGTTCCACCATGTCTGGTTACGGTTCCTCTACTACAATGTAAGGTACTTATAGGCAGAGTAGTTAGTATTATACTCCTATAATCTTTATTATTAACTATTAGTGAATGCTTAATTCATCTGAAAAAGGCTAGAACTTTTAAAAGAGTATTATTGTCTCACTTTATGTCCCAGAGAATTTTCTTACTGCTTTCCCAGTTTCTATTTAAACTATACTTCAAATCACCTTTTAGGTATTAACTATCGACAGGATAAATGGTAAGCGGGAAACTGATTTTTAAAGGGAGAAATTAAAAATTGGAGTCCTGATAAACACTATAATCCTAGCACTTGAGTAACAGCAGAATGAGGGAAAACGTGGCAAAGAATTAAACAAGTTTTAACAATAAAAATGGCTAAATGCAATTTAAAATGTTTGGCAGAAGAATATTAATGATATATAAATATGAAGGACATATAGACATGGTTTTTCTGCTGGGTAGTGATGATGCACACATTTAGGCAGATTTCTGTGAGTTCGAGGCCAGCCTAGTCTACAGAGTGAGTTCCACGACAGCCAAGGCTAAACAGAGAAAACCTGTCTCAAATACACCAAAACAGAACAAAAGCCAAAGCAAAATGAAAGAGAAAAAGAAAACAAACAAAAATCACACCAGAATAAAATGTAGAATATAAAATTCCATCTACAATATTACTGGGAAGAAAATAAATGTATACAAATGGTTGAGAACCAAGATTGAATCATAAAAAAAAAAAATCAAAGAAACTGTTCTACTGTAGAATTTTGAGTTTTTCCTATTTTTAAAAAGTGCTATTTCTGTTCTATATGTTTAATACATAAGAATACCTCTTCTCCCTCAAGAATCTTTCTATAGAAAAAAGTATAATCCATGTTAAAATTTAGTGTGCTGTATTTACACTTTTTATAAGGGTAGACCAGCATTTTTACAGCAATTTTGCCCCCAGTCCATACCTTATATGTAGTGATATTTGGAGACATTTTGGCTGTCATGATTAAAGGATGATGAGAATACTATTGGTGTCTAGGTAGGTAGAAGAATTCTAAAATGTATATGATAGTGGCTACTTCCCTTCACAACAATGAATGTGAAGAGTGCTATGGATGGAGAAACTGCAAAGTGGAGAATAAGCTGTTTTGCTGGACTCTAGAAACTTAACTGGCTAGAATAATGCCCATGGACCAGAAAATCACTCAAAACTTATACAAGAAACTTAGTACAAATATCTTTTCCTTTGGATGTTACACTGCTACTACAAACTACTACAAATACTCCATTTTACGATGCTTTTGTTTTTCCTTCCGTTTTTAAAAAATTATTTATTCATTTACAGACCAAACACTGTTCCCCCTTCCTGCCCCCGGCTCCTCACAGAGTCGGACTAGGTCAGGGACCCCTATGGAAGGGTTAGTGGAAAAGGACTGAAGGAGCTGAAGGGGACAGCAACCCTACAGGAAGACCAACAGTATCAACTAACCCAGATCCCTGGGAGCTCCCAAAGATTAAGACACCAACCAAGAGTATACATGGGATAGTCTGTGGACCCTGCAACATATATAGCAGAAGACTGCCTTGTCTGTCCTCTGTGGGAGAGGTTATGCTTAATCCTGTGGAAACTTGATGTCCCAGGGAAGGGGGATGGAGGGGGAAGCACCTTCTCAGAGGCGAAGTGGAGGGAGAGGCTATGAAGAACTCTGGAAATAGGGACTGGGAGGGGGACAACATTTGTGATGTAAATAAAATTAATTTTAAAAAGGAACATTATAAAATAATAAAATAAAACAAAAATTATTTACTTATTTACTTGTATTCCAAACAATGAGCCTCTCCTGGTCCCCTCTTCACAGTCCCTATTTCCTATCCCCCCTCCTTCATCTCTGAGAGGGTGCCCCACCCCGAGTATCCCCCCACTGTATATTTTAAAGTTGTGTGTATGCGTGCACTACATGCAGAAATCAGCTAAGGAAACCCTGTGCCTTCCTCTATCACTCTACCTTACTCATTTAAGACAGGGTTTGTTGCTGAGCCTGAAGTTTGCCTCCTTGCTTACAGGCCAGAAAACTATTGGACTAACCTGTGTCCATCCTTGCACTCCTAAACATAAGCATAAACAGTCATGACTAGCATTTTTTTATATAGGTTCTGGGTATTTGAACTCAGGTCCTCATGCTTAAACAATTAAGTGTTTTTGCCCACTGAGACATCTCCCAAACCCAAATCTATGTATCTCTTTTGTGAACTAACTTCTAGAGATTCACAGGACTGATTATTTAAAAGATATTATAGACACTATCAGCATAAGGTATTCATGGTATATCTGACTCCTAAAGATATCATAACTTGCTACAATGAGCCTGTCAATATCTGTATTTTGTTGTTATTTTTAGATGAGCCTAACTATGCCTAGCTGTCCTGGAGCTTGACATGTAGATCAGGCTGACCTCACACTAATAGAGATCAGGCTACCTCTAACTCCCAAGGGCTGGGATTAAAAGTGTCATCATCTCATCAGCTTCTGTAACTTTCAATAGTAAACTCAAGATTAGGAAAGCCTAAACTAGTAATTATAACCATATTTTGCTGTTGGTGTTACTGTTTTGATTTTTTTTTTTTTTTTTGAGACAGAATCTCCCTTTGTAGGCCTGGCTGATCTGGAACTTACTAGGAAGATCACAGAAATTCTCCCACTTGCTAAGATTAAAGGTTTGTGCCATAGTACTTAGCAGCCACATTAAACAAACAAACGAACAAACAACTGTTTTAAGGATGAATTACCAAGTAGATGATGATATGACTGCTAAAAAGGCCAATGTCTCTTGTACCATAAAGCTGACAGATGCAAAAACATCTCCTAAAACAATTAGTATGTGTAGAGTAGTACGCTCAGACAATATAGAAACCATTCTATTTTAAATGTATCATATAAATTTGATGTCCTCTACAAACTAAAGTTGACATATCTTTCAAACCTTTTTAGATACATCTTGTCTCAATTCTTGTACAGGGGACTCATTTCCAGCTTTGTTTGCTGTATTCTCTGTTTCCTGTTGAAAGGAAGAGAAGACCAAATGATGACATCCTTTATTTAAAAGTTTGCTCAAAAGGGGGAAAATATAGCATTAATAAAGCAAAGATAACGTGAGAATGTACCTCAAAAACTAATAAAGTAATAATACTAATCACAGCAAAGAAATATAAAAGGTACACACAGATGGTATGCCACTGTGATTTGCATTAAATAATAATCAGAAAATTTATAATTTTTCACATTTAATATGTTAAAAATGGAACCTAACATTTAGCAAAGAAGGTTTATTTTTATTTAATATGAGTTAGTGCTCTGCCCACATGGGTGCATGTGCATGCATATGTATATTCCTAGACTATAAGCTGATCAGTCTGTATAATGTTACTGTGTATATATTTTCATGGCTGACTACTTGGTATTAGAAAACCAACTGTTACTTTTCTCTAGGGAAGAATATTTGTCCCATTTTCAGCATTTCTTAGTTTACTATAGTTCTTTATGTAGGGCAGAGCCTTGTGGAAAAGGAAGTATTTTTTAAAGAATGTATTTATTTATTTACCTGTTTTAAAAGTTTGTATATAACTGTTTTGCTTGCATATATACTGTGTACATGCATGATTCCCTAGAACTGGAGGACTAATAGCTATAAGCTGTCATATGTATGCTGGAAATCAAATTTGGGTGTACTGTGAGTACAAGCACTCTTAGCCAGTGAGCCGTCCTTATAGCTCCAGATCAGCACTCACTAATAACTGGGTATTAGCCAAAAAAAGTACAGAATACCCAGGACACAGTCCACAGAATTTAAAAAGGTCAACAAGCTGAAGGACCCAAGTGAGGACACCTCAATCACACTTGGAAGGGAGAAGAAACTCATCACAGGAGGTGGGGGTGGGACCTAGGTGGGAATGGGGGCAGGGAGGAGAAGAGGGGAACATGATCAGGTATTGGGTTGGGGAAAGGGACTGAAGCCCTGAGGGTCAGCAGAAAGAAAGGAAACAGGCAACCTAGAGAGGTAGAAGGCGGGTGGGGGACCCCTCCAGAATGCACCAGAGACCTGGGAGGTGAGAGACTCTTAGGACTCAAAGGGAGGGACCTTAGATGAAGTCCTACAGTGTGGAGAGGGAACATGTAGAACATACCTGCAGCAGAAGGACAAGACATCAAGTGAGGGATGGGGTTGCCATCCCACAGTCAAAACCTCAGACCCATAATAGTTCCTGTCTGAAAGAACTGCAGGGACAAAATAGCGAAGATCCTGGGGAAAAGAAGGTCCAGTGACAGGCCCAAAGTGGGATCCAGCTCAAGGGGAAGCCCCAGGGCCTGACACTATTACTGAGGCTATGGAGTGCTCACAAAAGGGGCCTATCATGACTGCCTCCAAAAGACCCAAGAAACAGCTGAAAGAGTCAGATGCAGATATTTGCACCCAACCAATGGACAGAAGGTACTGACCCCTGTGGTTGAATTAGGGAAAAGCTGGAAGAAGCTGAGGAGGAAGGTGACCCTGTAGGAGGACCAGCAGTCTCAATTAACCTGGACCCCCGAGATCTCTGATACTGAGCCAACCAACCAGACAGCATATACAAGCTGATATGGGGCCCCCAACACATATTCAGCAGAGGACTGCTGGGTCTGGGTTCAGTCAAAGGAGATGCACGTAACCCTCAAGAGACTGGAGGCTCCAGGGAGTAGGGAGGTCTGGTGGGGTGGGTTGGGGGGGTGGGGACATCCTCATGGAACGAGGGGGAGGGAGAGGAGGTATGGAATGTGGAACAGTCAGAGGGTGGACCAGGAAAGGGACAAATTCTGGAGTGTAAAAAAAAAAAGATTAAATAAAATTTTAATAAAGAAAATCTAATCAAAACTTAGTAAACAGAACTTGAATGAAGATGGAGAATATTTGAAAGATCATCTTTAATAGTTACCACACAAGAAAGCACTGTCACAAGAAAGCACTGTCAGTCTTATCAATTTTAAGTATTTTAGTTCAATCATCTTCCAAATGTTTATTATCTAGAAAATCAAGAGCATTTTACAACATAATTTAATGGAAAATATAAGCTAAGTAAAAATACACATGAAAACTTTCTAGGCCACAGTTTGATTTGTTTACCTTAATATCTACAAAGATCCTAGATTAATATCCTTATACTGACAAAAACTGCTAGGTAGTTTACATTTCTATTTTATATGGCTTAACAATACTCTTTTGGACTTTGAACTTAAATGTAGCAAGCTGATATGTCAAAAGTTAAAGGGGGTCATATGGTACCAGCCAAAAGACTGGTAAAACTCCAGAAAAGGGAGTTAATCAAATGCTTCTTAGTAAATCCTAAGAATATATAAATCAATTATATCTTTCACTGGGAGAAAAATCACTGTAGTTAACGACATATAGACTTAGATTCTTCTGATAACATATCAGGCTGGGAGGATAAGACAATGGAAGTAAAGCATGTGACATGACAACCACAGGATCTTCAGTATCATCTTCTTATGGGGTAGAGCTATTCATTACTGAAACATAAAACTTACTAAGTCCCAGCTTTCCAATATCATGACATTCCTCTAACACCTCTGTACCACAGTAACAGAAACATGCTTTCATAAAAGGCACAATTCATGAGTCATGATTAGTCATCCATGCAGATATTATGCTCCACTTGTGCTGACTAATAGAGTTGCTTATACTTTCCCTATGGTCTTTAATTATATGACTGAACATTTTACTTTTAATGTGCTACTCCCAGTTCATACACTAAATCTGTTCTATTTTCCTCTCCCAGGAATATCCATGTGTCCTCCACCCTTTCTCTATACCTAATCTCTCTATGGCTACAGATTGCAGCTTGGATATCATTTATATAATGGCTAATATCTACATATAAGTGTATATATAGCACATTTATATTTCTGGACTAGGTTACTTCATTCAGCATGATTGGGCAGGGACAGGAGGATCAGGTGGTATTGGGGAAAAGAGATGTGGTTGAGAGAGGGAATGCAGGGAGAGACAGCTAGAATTGGGGTGCATTTTGTATTATGGAAACCTAGTGCAGTGGAGACTTCCTAAAAACATACGTAGGCAATCCTAATGAAGCTTCCAAATAATGAGGGAAACAAATTCCCAGCTAGCCATCTTTTGTCAGCAAACAAAGCTTCTAGTAGCAGGACTGGATTATATCTGATTGAGTTGTTGCCCATCAAAATCCCCAAGCAGCCCAGGGTGTTGACACAATAGGTTACTCTCTACAACCTGACAGCAAGTCCCCATCACTGAAGACAACACCCACACAACTCACTGAACACGGAGAGGTTAATCTGGTCCATACATAGAATCTTCACCCTACCTTCTACTGTTTTGTATAGGAAGGTACTTCTATGTGATAACAACAAAACATAACAAAATAAAATATAATAAGCTAAAACCAAGACCATCACATGGAAGTTGACAAGGCAAACCAACAGAAGGAAAAGAGCCCAAGAGAAGGCAAAAGAATCAGAGACCCACTCATTCACTCACTCAGGATTCCCAGAAGAACACTAAACTGAAAGTTATAATATGTACACAAAAAACCAACTCGTGCATGCTCAGAGCTTGCTGCTTCAGTCTCTCCGAATTCATATGAGCTATATACACAGTTGATATAAAAGGCCATGTTCTCCTGGTGCCCTCCATCTCCTAGCTCTTACACTCTTTCTCCTTCCTCTTTTATGGTGGTTCCTGAACCTTGACCATAAAATCGGTCACAAAACAGGCCTCAACATATAGAAGACTGAAATAATCCTATGCATCCTATTAGATCACCAAGGACTAAGGCTGGTCTTCAACAAAATAAATAAAAGAAAGCCCACATACACGTGGAAGCGGAACAACACTCTACTCAATGATAACTTGGTAACAAGGAAGAAATAAAGAAGTGAAAGACTTTTTAGAATTTAATTAAAACAAAGGTAAAACATACCAAAACTTATGTGACACAATGAAAGGAGTGCTAAGACGAAAACTCATAGCTCTGGGTGACTCAAAAAAAAAAAAAAAAAAAAAAAAAAAAACCCTGGAGAGAGCATACACTAGAAACTTAACAGCACAAATAAGAGCTCTCAAACAAAAAGAAGCTAATAGACCCAAGAGGAGTAGACTGCAGGAAATAATCAAATTCAGGGCTGAAATCAACCAAGTAGAAACAAAAAGAACTATATACAAAGAATCAACGAAACCAGGATCTGGTTCCTTGAAAAAAAAAAAAAACAAGATAGATAAACTCTTAGCCAAACTAACCAGAGGGCACAGAGATGGTAACCAAATCAACAGAAACAGGAATGAAAAGGGAGACATAACAATGGAAACCGAGGAAATACAAAAAAAAAAAAAAAAATTGTCAGATCCTACTACAAAAGCATATACTCAACAAAAATGGAAAATCCGAATGAAATGGACAATTTTCTAAACAGATACTAGCTACCAAGTTAAATAAGGATCCTATAAACAATCTAAATGCTCCCATAACCCCTAAAGAAATAGAAACAGTCATTAATATTCTCCCAACAACAAAAGCCCAGGACCAGGTGGGTTTAGGGCAGATGTCTATCAGACCTTCAACAAAGACCTAATACCAATACTCTTAAAACTGTTTCACAAAATAGAAACAGAAGGAACACTATCCAATTTGTTCTATGAATCCACAATTACTCTGATACCTAAACCACACAAAGACCCAACAAAGAAAGAAAACTTCAGACCAATTTCCCTTATGAATATCGATGCAAAAATACTCAATAAAATTCTCTCAAACTGAATCCAAGAACACATCAAAATGATCATCCATCATGATCAAGTAGACTTCATACCAGGGATGCAGCAATGGTTCAATATACGGAAATCCATCAATGCCATCCACTGTATAAACAAACTCAAAAAACAAAAACCATATGATCTGATCACTAGACAAAATCCAACACCTCTTCATGATAAAAGTCTTGGAAAAATTAGGAATTCAAAGTTGTACCTAAACATAGTAAAAGCAATCTACATCAAATCAGTAGCCAACATCAAAATAAATGGAGAGAAACTTGAAGCAATCCCACTAAAATCAGGGACTAGACAAGACTGCCGACTCTCTCCCTACCTATTCAATATAGTACTTGAAGTTCTAGCTAGGGCAATTGGACATCAAAAGGAGGTCAAAGGGATACAAATTGGAAAGGAAGAAGTCAAGATATCACTATTTGCAGATGATATGAGAGTATACTTAAGTGACCCTAAAAATTCCACCAGAGAACTCCTAAACCTGATAAACAGCTTCAGTGAAGTAGCTGGATATAAAATTAACTCAAACAAATCAGTGGCCTTTCTCTACACAAAGGATAAACAGGATAAGAAAGAAATTAGGGAAACAACACCCTTCACATAGTCACAAAAATTATTAAATACCTTGGCATGACTCTAACTAAGAAATTGAAAGATCTGTATGACAAGAACTTCAAGTCTCTGAAGAAAGAAATTGAAGATCTCAGAAGATGGAAAGATCTCCCATGCTCATGGATTGACAGGATTAATATAGTCAAAATAGCTATCCTGCTGAAAACAATCTACAGATTCAATGAAATCCCCATCAAAATTCCAACGCAATTCGTCACTGAATTAGAAAGGGCAACTTGCAAATTCATCTGGAATAACAAAAAACCTAGGATAGCAAAAATTATTCTCAACAATAAAAGAACCTCTGGTGGAATCAGCATGCCTGACCTTAACCTGTACTACAGAGCAATTGTGATAAAACTGCATGGTACTGGTTCAGCAACAGACAGGTAGATCAATGGAATAGAAATGAAGACCCAGAAATGAACCCACACACCTATGGTCACTTGATCTTTGACANGGAAGCTAAAACCATCCAGTGGAAAAAAGACAGAATTTTCAACAAATGGTGCTGGCACAACTGGCAGTTAGCATGTAGAAGAATGCAAATTGATCCATTCTTATCCTTGTAAAAAGCTCAAGTCTAACTGGATCAAAAACCTCCACATAAAACCAGAGACACTGAAATTTATAGAGGAGAAAGTGGGGGAAAGCCTCGAAGATATGGGCACAGGGTAAAAATTCCTGAACAGAACAGCAGTGGCTTGTGCTGTAAGATCAAGAATCGGCAAATGGGACCTCATAAAATTTCAAAGCTTCTCTAAGGCAAAAGATGCTGTCAATAAGACAAAAAGGCCACCAACAGATTGGGAGAGGATTTTACCAATCCTAAATCTGATAGGGGACTAATATCCAATATATACAGAGAGCTCAAGAAGCTGAACTCCA
>NC_034613.1:15650484-15660018 GCF_900095145.1 Mus pahari | reverse complement strand
CCAACTGGAAATAAGGACACATGCTCCACTATGTTCATAGCAGCCTTATTTATAATAGCCAGAAGCTGGAAAGAATCCAGGTGTCCCTCAATAGAGGAATGGATACAGAAACTGTGGTACATATACACAATGGAGTACTACTCAGCTATTAAAAACAATGAATTTATGAAATTCTTAGGCAAATGGATGGATCTGGAGTTTATCATTCTTAGCGAGGTAACCCAATCCCAAAAGAAGTCACTTGATATGCACTCACTGATAAGCGGATATTAGCCCAGAAACTTAGAATTCCCAAGATATAATTTGCAAAACACATGAAACCCAAGAAGAAGGAAGATCAACGTGTGGATACTTCATTCCTCCTTAGAATAGGGAACAAAATACCCATGGAATGAGTTACAGAGACAAAGTTTGGAGTTAAGACAAAAGGACCATCCAGATGGAACTAGAAAATACCATCCTGAATGAGATAACCCAATCACCAAAGAACCTACATGGTATGCACTCACTAATATGTGGATATTAGCCCAGAAGTTCGGAATACCCGATACAATTCACAGACCACATGAAGCTCAAGAATAAGGAAGATAAAAGTGTGGATACTTTGGTCCTTATTAGAAGCAGGATCAAAATACCCATGGGAGGAGATAATAGAGACAAAGTGTGGAGCAGAAACTGAAGGAAATGTCATTCAGAGATTGTCCCACCTGAGGACCCATCCCATATACAGTTACCAGACCCAGACACTATTGTGGATGCCAACAAGTACTTGCTGACAGAAGCCTGATACAGCTGTCTCCTGAGAGGCTCTGCCAGTGCCTGACAAACACAAGAGTGGATGCTCACAGTCATCCATTGGATAGAGCACAGGGTTCTCAATGGAGGAGCTAGAGAAGGGCTCAAGGAGCTGAAGGGGTTTGTAGCCCCATAGGAAGAACAACAATATGAACCAACCAGTACCCTCACATCTCCCAGGGATTAAACCACCAACTAAAGAATACACATGGAGGGACCCATGGCTCCAGCTGCATATATAGCAGAGTATGGTCTTGTGGGACATCAATGAGAGGAGAATCTCTTGGTCTTGTAAAGGCTCGATGCCCTAGTGTAGGGGAATGCCAGGATAGGGAAGCAGGAGTGGGAGGAGTGAGCAGGGGGAGGGGGATGGGATGGACGGTTTTCAGAGGGGAAATAAGGAAAGGAGATAACATTTGAAATATAAATAAAGAAAATATCTAATAAAAAAATCCATGAATTAAAGTTCATGGTTTTTAATAAAAATAAATAAATAAATAAATAAATTGATTAAAAAATAAAAGCTATGTCCAAATAATATTTATTTATTCTCAAATCTTGGATGGGGTTAAAGATTAAATAGTTATAGTCTCACAATTAATCATCAGTTGTTTAAGATTTAAAAGATGTTTTTTGGATTGTAATGCAAGTTAAATTTAAAAAAGAATTAGATTTAAAAAATGAATTCATGAAATTCTTAGGCAAATAGATAGAACTAGAAAATATCACCCAGAGTGAGGTAACCCAATCACAAAAGAACACATATGGTATGCACTGCCTGATAAGTGGATATTAGCCCAAAAGCTCAAAATATCTAAGAGACAATTCAAAGACCATATGAAGCTCATGAAGAAGACCAAAGTATGGGTGCTACAGTTCTTCTTAGAAGGGAGAAACAAATACTCAAGGGAGCAAATATGGATACAAAGTGTACAGCAGAGACTGAAGGGAAGTCCATCCAGAGACTGCCCCAACCGGGATCCATCCCATATACAGTCACCAAAACCACACACTATTGTGTATGCCAAGAAATACTTGTTGAAAGGAGCCTGTTATAGCTGTCTCCTGAGAGGCCCTGCTGGAGTCTTACAAATGCAGAGGTGGATGTTTGCAGCCAACCACTGGACTGAGTGTGGGGTCCCCAATGGAGAAGATAAAGGACTGAAGGAGTTGAAAGGGATTGCAACCCCATAGGAAGAATAATATCCACCATCCAGATCCCCACAGCTCCCAGGTACTAAGTCACCAATCAAGCAGTACACATGGCTCCAGCTGTATATGTAGCAGAGGATGGCCTTGTCAGGCATCAATAGGAGGAGAGGTCCTTGGTCCTATGAAGGCTTGATAGATGCCCCAGTGTGTGGGGAAATGAAGGGGTGGGAGGTGGGAGTAGGTGGGTGGGTGGAGGAACACCCTCATAGAAGCAGGGGGAGGGGAATGGGATAGGGGGTTTCCGGGAAGGTGGGAAACTGAGAAAAAGTATAATATTTGAAAATGTAAATAAAGAAAATATTGAAAAAAATGTTAAAGGCCAGAATTCTTAGCTTGCTATCTAAGACTCATCACAACCTACTCTATTTTTTGGCGTTCTACCATGGAAGCTTCTACAGATGTCTCACTAGTTAAGTGTTTTGAATGCTCCCAACAAATGTCATACGTTTAGTTTAGTGTTGTTCCCTAACACAGTATCTTGCCAATGGTTCTCTACCTACCCATGCAATGCCCCAATTTCCTAACCTTAGCACAACTTCTATCTTCTTTTTAAAATGATTTTTATTTCCGAAGTTAACAGTGCTCAAATGGCTGCTATATTGTGTTCTCCTTCCTCCAACCTTCTTTCAATACTCAGTATTTAGTCTGTTCTACAAAAACCAAGACTATTTATCCCTTTCCATAGATATTTATAATGTAAGACTATGAAATTACCACAAACAGGACCTTTATTTTTACCATTTGAGATCATTGAAGATGAGAGCCTGGAGAGAAGTCAGTAGTGAAAGCACTCTGCTTTCCCACAGGAGCAGAGTTCAGTTATCTGCACCCACATTTGGGTGGCTCACAGCTGTCTGTAATACTAGCTCCATGGGATCCAATGCTCTCTTCTACCTTCTGTGTGGTACACAGACATATAAAAATAAATCTTTAAAAAGGATACCTTTAGATATGTCGCATATACATGAAACATGCTCAGTGGCCTCAGAACATGGAAATCATGAGCTACTAAACAATGAAAATGAACACAATGTTGATAAATCCAACAAGTATGACATATCTCAATATTTGAGCTAATTTCATAGGGGCATATACTATATGATTTTATTTATAGACTATCTTCAAAACAACAAAATTACAGAGATGGAAAACAAATTTGAAAATTATATGGGTTGTTGGTAACATGTTAAATATAAAGTGGTAGCACAAGGCAGATGTTGATGACACAGTTCTGCATCTTGGTTACGGTGGTTACACTGGCATACACACAAAAAAATACTGACAGGCGATTATACACTCACACTGTACCAATGTCAAATTCCTGGATTTGATAATGTTCTATGATTAAGTTATAACCATTGGAGAAAGTGGGTAAAGGATACACAGGACCTTTTCATACTATTTTGTATGAGGACATTTAAAGAAACAAACAAACAAATATCTTTTAAACATGCTATTAAAATATTAAGTACAAAATATTGTCATAAAATACAAGAATTATTATAGACCCTTTCAAAGCATTTAGTTCATGAAAAAGAGCTTTCAAGTCTTTTATACACTATTATTTTCCTTTATAATCTCTCATTCTGAGAAATGATTGCCTAAATTATGTTTATCATTATTTCGCTTTCTTTCCAGTTTGACCACATTCGTTTTTTTTTTCATTCTTCTAGTTTATTTGTTTTATGTCTCATTTAGACCAAGATGACCTTAAACTATGTAAACAAAAATGAGTTTGAATTTTTGAATTTCCGGTCTCCACATATCTGGTGCTGTGCTTAGAGGCATGAACCATCATGCCCAATTTTTTATAGGGTTCTAAAGGAATTGAACCAGGAACTCAGGCAAATCCCATTGTTATATTTGTAAATAAAATATTCTTTTTGCATGCTTTTGAACTTAATGGAATCACAGTATATATACGTTTCTATGCCTTGTAACTCTAATCAACACTCTGGTGTTTGAAACTCACTTGGGTTTTGTGTATAATTAATTAATTTTTACTTATTCAAAATGTTATACATAAATACACTACATACACATATATGAAATATAAAGCATGTTCAAGATTATATATACAAAAACATATATATAAATATTTATATGTAAGTAAACTTCCTTGATTATAATCTTGTACTTTAAAAAGAAAGTCTTAGGAAACAGGATGTAGCTCAGTGATAGAGCAGTTAGTTACCTAGCATGTGCTAGGCTCCAGGTTTGATACCCAGCATCACAAAAACAAACCAAAATGTCTTCGAATGATATCCGGTCACAATAGAAAAATACATTCATTTAGATATAAGGCTAAGATTAATTTTTATGTATACTAATAGTGCCAAAACATGTGCCCATAAGAAGTATATGAGTGCTTTGGTTAGTTTATATTTTTTTTCTTTTTTAAAACACTAGAGTCCAAACCTAAGACTTTGTATATACTAGGCAAGTACTCTATCATTAAGTTATATGCTTAGAGCTTTACAGTGTTTTTTTTAAATCAAATAAAAATTAATGCAATTCTATAAATTATGTATATACCCGTCCTTAAAGCACAATATACACTTAGATATTTACGGGATATCTAATTAATTGGTAAATCAGAAGAGTATACTCAAAATGTTGTTGAAGAAAAAGTTTTTTAAAAAGGGTAACAAGAAGGTGACAAATACCTAAATTGTTGAGGAAACACAACTCACCTTAAATGATAAAAGTCCAACTTTTCCTGGAGACCTGTTCAGAAACAAAAGAAGGTATTGAATAGAAGAAATAAGAAAGACTTCTATATATTAATAAAGACAAGCTCACATTTTAAAACTAGGAATATATTTTGTCACTGGAAAGTCTTGTTTTTGTATAATAAAATCTGGAAAATAGAAAAAAAGCAGGGAAGCAAGCTAATGCAATTCTTTATAAGCTTACTATTTGTCTTCATATAATATAAGGAGCTTTGTCCATAAGAAACTGTGCAATTCCATGACAAACTTTCTCAAAATGATTTTTTATAAATGTGAAATTGTGGGTTAAAATTATAAAAACTTCAAATTTGGGGGATGCGTTCAGGCTGTCACCCAGAACACCACACAAATTTATGTTCTCACTGATTTAAGAATATCTTCACTTAGATATAAGGCTAAGATTAATTTTCATGTATACTAATAGTGCCAAAACGTGTCCATAAGAAGTATATGAGTGTCTGCATATGTAGCAGAGGATGGCCTAGTCGGCCATCAATGGTAGAAGAGGCCCTTGGTCTTGTGAAGATCATATGCCCCAGTACAGGGGAATGCCAGGGCCAGGAAGAAGGAGTGGGTGGTTGGGGAGCAGGGTTGGGGGAGGGTATAGGGGGCTTTGGGAACAGCATTTGAAATGTAAATGAAGAAAATAATCTAATAAAAAAATTTGAAAAAGAAAAAAAGAAATAACCCTATAGGAAGAACAGCAATATGAACTAACCATTCCCCCCTGAGCTCATGTCTCTAGCTGCATATGTAGCAGAAGCTGGCTTAGTCAGCCATCATTGGGAGGAGAGGCCCTTGGTCTTGCAAAGATTGCCTCAGTACAGGGGAACGCCAGTGTCAAAAAGTGGAGTGGGTGGGTTGGGGAGTAGGGCGGGGGAGGGTATAGGGGGCGTTGGGGACAGCATTTGAAATGTAAATGAAGAAAATATCTAATAAAAATTGTTTAAAAAATAAAAATAAAAGAATGTATTAAGAGTGTATTAAGAATATCTGTTTATGTTTGTCAAAATGAGTAACATCTTTGCCAATTAGATAGGCAAATATACATATTATTTTTGTCTTACATTGCACTTCTTTGATTCTAACATCATTCAAAATTTTCCTATGTGTTAGACATCCTGATTTTGGAAAGAAAATCATTTTTGTTTTGACCTCAGTTTTTCTACTGAAGCAAAACTTTACTCTTACCCAGGGCAGAATCAAATTCTACTGTTCTAAAAAAAATGAAAAAAAAAGATAAAATGGCTCTTTTTAAAATTCATATGTACTATTTATTTACATCCCAAACTCAACGCCCCCGGAGACCCTCCATTTTTTCTGAGAAGGATAGGGTCCTCCTGGGTACCCCCATTCATCCACCCTGGCACTGCCAAAGTAGGCTCACCCTCTCCCAATGCGGCCAGACAAGGTAGCCCTGTTGGGGAACAGATATCACAGTCAGTCAGGCCACAGCTTTACAGAGAGCATCTTCTCCAGTCTGACTCTTAATGACATTCTGCTATTCTCACAGATTGGTGCCTTGTTCAGCCATCATCAGAGAATCTTCCTGACAGAACAAATACAGACACTCACAGTCAGACAGTATACAGAGAGTAAGAGAAGTTGGAACACTCAGTCCTAAATAGGATGTCTCTATCAAGTTCTTCCCCTTAGGCCTTAGGGATTCCCATAAATGAGAAATCAAAGAGTGTAAGAGGGAGGACCTTGTAAATCAACATGGGCAAAGCTCATATAAACTCACAGAGACTATGTCAGCATGCACAGGGCCTACACAAGTCTGCACCAGGTCCTCTACACTTATGGCTTCCAGTTTTGGTTTTTATGTATTTTTATGGGATTCTTGAGTGTGCAAAAGAGTCTGATTCTTAGTGCTTCTCTTGGGTTCTTTTCTTCTATTGGCTTGTCCTTTCCAAATTTGATGTAACAGTTTTTGTTTTATCTTATATTTTATTTTGTTATATTTTAATTTTGTCCCTTAGAAGCCTGTTCTTTTCTAATGAGAGACAGAGAGGGGGCGTGGAGAGGGGACATGGGGAGGAACTGGGAGGAGTGGAAGGAGGGGAAACTATAATCAGGTTATATTATATAAGAAAATAATCTACTTCAATAAAAGAAAAAATTAAAAAAATAATGAAAAATACTCTAACCTAAAACATAAACTACTTTAGATACAGTAATTCAAAATAATTTCTCAATCCACACCTTTTTGTTTTCTCCAAGGAAAAACAGTTTAATATTTGCTTCAATGTACAATCAAAAAATATATTTATGGCCACTAATTATTTTACCTTGAGGCTACATGGCAACAGTAAATAATGAACATGCCATTCCTGGATTTTGATAAAATAAAAAGCAATGATCACAGATGATACAGCTTTGTGTGGAAAGGCAGCTTCCAAGCCCAACCCATTTAATTACGCAGTGCCTTGGTGCAGACAAAATAAAAAAAAGATTAAAAGACTAGGTGACTTTTCCTCTAAGTCATATTTAAAGGCAGAACCAAACTAACATATTCTTTATATGCCAAATTTGGATGATGTTATTTCAGAAATCTTCAACATCTAATTAAAATTTAGTGGGAAACTAAATTACTTTCAAAGAACACTAAATTCCTTTCCTGAACTAACACTTAGTGACTATCACTAAGTGCCAGAACTAGAGATGAGAAAATGAGGTAGACAATTGTAGTTACTAACGTTGTTTAAAACACACACACACACACACACACACACACACACACACACACACAAATTAACTGTCATAAACAGTGCCCATTTAACTAGCAGTGTCTGGTCAATTTAATTTTGTGTTAATAAAGGATAATTTCCAGAAAGGAAAACAGGTTTTGTTTTCCTAAGAAAAGGACTTGCTATACAGTCCAAAGTCAAGATTTTCTTGCCTCAGTCTTCTGATTTGTAGGATTATATGCATGGCAAGTTGACAGTTATTTTCTTCTCTAGTCAAATCTATATTGCTGTATAAAATCCTGCATATAGAAAGCTGTTTTGAACTGGGGGTATTCTAATTACAAAGAAAGAAATAAAAATCGATTCTATGTAAATGGATGTTTAAATCAAACAAGTACAATCAAACAAAGACTCAAATTTCCATGTACCACAAAACAATGAAGGGGAGGCACAGACTTTTAATAGACTTCTAAAAGCAAGAAAATTTAAGTTGTTTAAAAACAAAAACAAAATAACTAAACCCCATATGAAATAAAGAAGTAAAATTTTCTGTTTATCCCAGAATCCTTATACCTAGAGAAATTTGCTCAGGTTCTTCAGCTGCCTGCATCCTCTAGAATAAAAAAGCTATACTTAGCTCTTGTATGCAGTAGGTTTCTGGCTGTTGATTCACAATATCTAAGTTATTGGCCAGTTGTTGACATTCATGGAGATATTCCAGATTATACAGATTAACTGCTTCCTCTTGAGAGACAAGGGACATAGTAAAATAGTCTGTTAAGCAGGCTAACTTTGCATGAACACTGTTCTATGATACCCTGTGTGTGTGATCATATCATTTAATGATTCGATTTCTTAATTGTGCTGCTTTGTCCTCCCCAAAAGGGGGTAAAAACCTTTACTTCGGACTGAAGTGAGGATTCAATCTAAGTACATGAAGGCATACATAGTACATGGTAGTTTCTTTTGCTCCACAGTTTTCCATGGTATTCTGGCAGGTATCACTAGTAAGGAGCCAAAAATGAATTTCTGAACACAAAAAGAGTACTCTGCAGCCTATAAAGCCCATTTAAAAAGAGTGGGAAAAAACAGATTACACTGAGGTAATAATTATAGTGAAGTCTTACCTACCAATAGGTGATATTATTAGACAAAAGCCTGGTAACCCAAAACACTCATGTTTAAAGCATATTTTAAATATAAAGTTGTTAAGAGATTGGGGTGTAGCAAAATATTTCAGACAACCAAGGTTTCTTCTGATTTATTAAGTTTGAAAGTGTTTTTTTTTTTAAAAATCAGGGTAGTGCGTAAGGCTAGAATTATTTTGTTATACATTTCTACTCTATTTCTAGAACTTCAATGACTAGCATAAAAAAAAGTATATTTACCTTGTAAATGACCTTTGTCATGTGCCAAAATGAAGAAAGAAAAATTCATTTCAGCATGAAAACCAGCAAACAGGGACTGCAGAGATGGTTCATCAGTTAAGGGTGCTTGTTCCTCTTACAGAAGACTCAGTTTAGGTCTCAGTACCTACTGGCTTGCAATTGCTGGTAACTCAAGTTCCAAGAGAGCCAACACACTTTCTGGCCTCTGTGGGCAGTCACACACATGTTGCATACACTCACACAGACATAAATAATAAATAAATAAATCAACAGTATCAAACATTAAAATATCCACTTCAAGTTTTTCTAATAAGGACTTTGTAAACAATAAAACAATGGCTATCATATATGCCCAAACCATGATAGCATGCTTGAACGTTTTTTGTCCTCGAAATTTTCCTACCAATTATATTATTTTCACAGAACAAAAGTCTGCCTTAGATTAGACTCAATCAGAGGCTGGAATGTGACTTTAGGAAGCCTGACTTCATGCTCTCAACCACTTTACAATATTGCCTCCTTTCTATGCAAGGTCTTAAAATACTACAAAAGAATTCACTTCTCTGGAGATTTTACATTTGAATCTTTCCTTATTTCTTTCCCAGGCTACAACATGTCAGTTAGGCATTTACTGTAGCTGTTAAGGGCCAATCAGAATTCAAAGCCTTATACAGGTTTAGTCCAACTCAAGAAGCAGCACTAGCCGGGCGTGGTGGC
>NC_034613.1:15642027-15650350 GCF_900095145.1 Mus pahari | reverse complement strand
AGGACAGCCAGGGCTACACAGAGAAACCCTGTCTCGAAAAAAACAAAACAAAACAAAAAAGCAGCACTAATTAGTTTCACTGCATAGCAGCAGCTACTGAAGTATATACTAGTCTTTGTCTTTTAATATTTTTAACATAGTCTCAAAATTATCTTGTATATGAATTATGAGTAAGCTTACAGTTTCAATATCTGTCATTTAGAATATCTATTTAAATAAAATACACAATTCCCCCTTTATTAGTATACCTATTAGTATACTAATTATTAGTATACACATAATAAACATTTTAATATAACAATTCCCTCCTGGAGGCACTAAAATACAGGGAATTTATTTACTTTCATGCCAAAGACTCTAGCCTTGGAATATCTGTGTTTTATAGTTTTGCTTCTTCCTTACTTTAAGTGCTCAATTCTTACTAGTTGGCTATGTTCCTATGCTTAAAAGCTTTCTTGCCCTTCTAACTTTGTTTCTTATCTGTGCTGAACAGAGAAACCACGTTTTTTAAAACTGTAATTGCATGGTCAAAGAAGAATAGGGATTTGAGATGCTGCCAAAGACATTTTATGTATGTGATTTTATTTTGCACTTTGTAGCACTTTTTCAATCGTTCAAAGGTTTTTAAATACTTATGTCTTATGCTCAGCTCTATCTGAGAATTATCATTAACCAAAAGTAGCAGCCAGATAAGTATATTACTAATCTTTAGTATCCTGGGACCACTTAGCCCTTCTATGTCTCTGATTTGAAAGTGAAGGTTACATTTAGCATTTCACAGTGGGCATAAAGTACTTACAAAAACTACTGAGGTCAGGCTTAGGGATGGGAAGGAAAAATAAAGAACTAGATGTCAAAAAATGTTATCCTTTTACTTCAACTATCAACTGGCTGCAGATCCTAAGATCCTAAGCAAGAATCTGTAGTCTTTGTGATTTTAGGAAGTTTTTTTAATATTAAAAAAAGCTCAAACTTTATTTTTCTAATTTATTCTCAGAAATATATAATAAAAATACTATTAGGGTTGGAGAGATGGCTGCTCTTTATAATAATTTCATCAGGTTAACCTTATTCATTTTATCTTAATAGCCAAGCCAGAATAGAAGTTCAATATCATCCTATGAACATAGTAGGAAAAAAATGCTAGTGTAGGTATAACCCATTCTACTTAGTGAGCACAAATGTCTGTTTATATGTATAAAGTCAGCTGTTTATTGGCACAGTTGTATATTATAATAGTACATAAGCAAAGAGTTATGATACATCTACAAACCTTTCAGAGGGACTTGGGGTGAGAGTTGGTCTTGTTTGGCCAACTTTCTATAAGACTCTGTCTCAAAAAAAGGAAGAAAGGAAGAGAGGGAGGGAGGGAGGGAGGAGACAAATGATATTCCTAACTTGGAAATAATGAAGTTTTTATATATATGATTAAATCAAGATAATGATCCCTTCAGTTTATACAGTCACCATGTTTCTAAAAGCAACTGAACTTTATATTCATAGTAATTTTTGTAGATTGGGTTTCATTTAGCCTAGATTTGCTTTGAAGTCACTGTATATCTAAGAATAGAACCAAGGTCCTCAGGAACTCTTATCCACCAAGTGCTCTTATCCACCAAGCCATCTCTCTATAACCTGCTCATTTTAAAACTGGGTCAAAATTTTCTTGCTTCTGAGTTGTGTAAGTTCCTGATATATTATAGATATTAATCCCTTATAAGATATAAGGTTTGCAGACATTTTATTCCAATCTATTCTTTATTTTTTCCTCTATTAACTGTTTATCTTCCTACTTGTATTGACTAATTTTGTGTCAACTTGACACAGCTGGAGTTATCACAGAGAAAGGAGCTTCAGTTGGGGAAATGCCTACATGAGATCCAGCTGTAAGGTATTTTCTCAATTAGTGACCAAGGGGGAGGTTCCCTTGTGGGTGGTGCCATCTCTGGGCTGGTNGTNTTGANTTCTATAAGAGAGCAGGCTGAGCAAGCCAGTGGAAGCAAGCCAGTGAAGAACATCCCTCCATGGCCTCTGCATCAGCTCCTGCTTTCTGACCTGTTTGAGTTCCAGTCCTGCATCCTTTGGTGATCAACAGCAGTATGGAAATGTAAGCTGAATAAACCCTTTCCTCCCCAACTTGCTTCTTGGTCATGATGTTTGTATAGGAATAGAAACCCTGACTAAGACACTGCTCAATAGCTTTTATGATAAACGTAATCTTGTTTGTAGATCACTGCTGTTATTATTTGTTCTTTTAGAGTCCAATATATAAAAAGTCACTGACTGGATAATGTACACAGTAAAAATTTGAGTTAGTAGCATATTGAAAATATGGAAAAAGCATTTTGTGAAACAGTTTCAAAATAAAAGTCTGCTTTAAACAAATATTGGAATTTCACTAAAAATCATGGCTTTCATGTAAAAAAAATAGTAAAAAGCAGTACAGCTTCCACTTAGGATTTGAATATAAATGGCACTTTCATATTTGTATCTCAGTAACTATCAACATATATAAAATACTTTTATTTACAATAGCTTGCTTTTATAATTATAAAACGGACTTTCAGTGTATTGTCAAGATTAATCGCCAACTCCTAGGTTCAAGCAATCCCTTATGCTCAGCCTCTCCAGCAGGTGTTACTGCAGTCATGCACCTGCATGCTGACTATAAATTTTTCTATGATAAAGTTATTTTTGCACAACATTATTTTTGCTACAGTTTATACTAACAAAATTAGATTTGAATATAAAAGTATGCATTATAGGTATTTTCTCTAGTCTCTTATCTGTTTAGTATTTTGACTGTATTGGTGTCTATAATAAGAAAGTATTTTATTATCTGAATTATAGTCATTTTAAAAAATCACAAAACCTTAATTAACACTTTTGTGGTTTTGTAGAATATGGTAGACATTATTTTTCTTTTTAAAAATTCTAACCTAATTTACTCTACAGGTTGTAAAACCAAATACAACTGTAATAAAAGGCACAAACCTGTCAGCAAAGCAGCATGTATCAATTCTCTTACAAGTAGACTTTGGAACTTGCCAAACTTTACCTTTCAGTGTGTTTAGAACAATCTTTACTTTTTAAAATAAAAATAATTTATTCCCCAATTATTATACATGCCTAATGTACACAACAACTGAATTAGCCTCTAGCACACCTCAAATAATATGAGAACCAGGTTATCATTTCAGAGATTTAGCTATAACAACTAAGGCTTATTTTGCTATCATAGTTAGTAGGGAATAGAAAACACTTATTAACAGCTGGTGGAAGAACAAACTAGTGCAGCAACTGTGGAAATCAGTGTGGAAGTTCCTCAAAAAAAACTAAAAATAGGCCTACCACATGATCCAACTACACCACTCCTGGGTATATACACAAAGGACTCCATAGACTACTCTTAAGGATACCTGGTCATTCATGTTCCCTGTTCCTTTACTCACAATAGCGAGTAAATGGAAACAGCCTAGATGTCCATAAGCTAATAGATAGATAACAAAAATATATTTACACAATTGAATATTATTCAGCTACAAAGAAAGATGAAATTATGACATGCACGCATAAATGAATGGAACTAGAAATCATTCTGAGATAGGTAGTCCAGATCTAGAAAGACAAATGTCATGTTTTCTCCCATGTGTGGATGCTAGATTTCAACCTTCAAATACTGTTTTCATTTGGAATGACCATAGAGGTTATGAAATTACTAAGGAACCACAGGGAAGGGCTTTTATATTAGGGGAGATAGACTGCACTGGTATAAAGAGTTAAAGATTAAATTAGCATGGTAGAGCAGAAGAGGGGGAGGGAGGGAATGTAAGAAAGTAAAATAACACAAAAGACTTTTTAAAAGTCATATGGAAAATTACTACTATAGAAGTTTCCTAATACACACATACATATAATGCACAGAGTTTAAAGGGAGCTACACTTTAACAGGGCAATAATGCTCATACTAGACACAAAGGATAACAAATAAAAAGCCCAGTGCCATCAATGGGTTAATTCTTTTGTTTGCTGGAGCGGTCCTATAGACCCCAAACATTAGAGGCTATTGCTCTTGCTCTTGGTTACCCTCCAGAATTTAACAGTAAGACTGTGTTGCTGAAGATACCGCATACTTTAGTTATAGAACATGAAGAAATCAAGCTCGCACTGATCTGGAAGCTTCACCTATGCTGGCTAAATTTCATAATGCTGAAGATACCATGCATGCTTTCAGAAAAGTAATTACCAATCTTACTCAGCTGTGAACCCTGTGAACTACAATGTGAATGGCCTGGCAAGACATGCATGCCCACTGGTGCATAGGGGCATGAATATCATGGGAGCAAGCAGTCACTTTCTGATTGTATTTTGAAGTCCTAATCTACAGGGTAAAAACCATTTTTGTTACCCATTATTAGAGCTGGACAGATCAGAAGCCTTAGAGGAGAACCTACCATTATTATTCTGCTAAACTGACATACCACTGTATCAATTCCTAATGACTCCTATTCACATATTAGTACATTTTCAACCCTCCTCTGAGAACCTTCTATTGCAGGAGATACTGATTAACACAAAGACCACAACTAGCCAGGGTGCAGAAAATATAAGACTGCAGAGTCAAGAGCAGTAAATGGAATACATACAGCACCCCCTCCTACCAAGGCTCGGGGATCACTGTGCAAAAAGGGTCAGAAAGAGTTTAAGAGCCAGAGGTGGCAGATGACTACAAGAAAACAATGTCTTACGGTCACAGTAGAGCAGCTGCATGTATGAATTCACAGTGGTTGTAGCAAATTACACAAGATCTGTGCAAGCTCAAGCCAGAGGAAAGTCCAGCATAAAGAAGGCAACTTGTAACAAACTCCTACTCCTAGTCATTGAACTACTGGCAACTGTTAGCTGCTGCAGAAGGGAAAAGCCATTTTCTCTAAGAGCACAGCCCTTGTAAGTCAAGCACACTCTAATGAAAAATCCACACATTTGAGTATTTGAGTATCAGAAATTGGCGTTGATGGGTTTTAAAAAAACAGACACAAAGTTGAGTGGGTAGGGAAGGGGGTGTGGATCTGGTAAGAGTTAGGGGGTGAATATGATCAAAACATGAAAAACTCCTGAAGAATTAATAAAAAATAGCATACCACCTATGATGCTACTGACAATGAAGGAATTATAGCAATACTTTCTGAACTGTATTTAAAAATCAGTCTCAGGGCAAAGACATTTTTGTTAATGTTTGAAGGTATCATAAGAATTATCTCCAAGGCCAGTAAGACTGCTCATGTGGTAAAGACACACACATTTCAATTCTGAAGACCTTAGTTCAATCCCTAGGACCAATGTAAAGGGAGGAGGAGAGAACCAACCCCACAGTATTGTCATTTCAGCTCCATTTGTTTACTGTGGCCTTCCTGAACACACCCATATACATAAATTGTGCACAATTTTTTTAAATTCAAAGGATTCCTGAAGTCATCTATATATGTGTTGGTCCACATTTAGTTATCATGGGATGCATGAAGCCTATAGCCACAGGCTGAGCATACTTGCAATTACCTAATTTTTTTAAAAAACTGAGAAAGATAACACAAAAAGGTTAAATGAATACATTTAAAATCAATCTATTGCTTATCAATAGCATGGTGCTTGTGAAGCACTGGGTAGAAAGCTGGGAAAAAAATCAGACACTGCGCCTGCCATCCTAGAACTTACTCTAAGGTCAAAGACTTGGGTTATTAGTGGTAGAGTGAATACTGAGCATGTTTGAGATTTGGGGTTCAATTCCCATCACAAATCAACCATCACAAACCAACAAAGCCTACTTAGAATGGGGGAGGGTGTGAGTAGTTTTTTTGCTGTTTCCCACAAACCACCTAGTTGTCCAAGTTACTTTAATAATTCTTATGACCCTTTTTGGTTTCACATGAGTAGATACCCAGCTAGTTGAAACTTTAACTGTTTATTAAAGAGTTTTCTAGAAGCAAAGCCAAAGACTGGATACCAGATACTAAATAGTCAATATATCAATCTAAAAGCAAAAGTCTTAATTTTAGCCTATTTATAGGAGAGAACATAAGTTATAATCAGAGCTGAGTTTTGAACCTAAACTTGCAAATAACTATCTATATGGCAATTAAATGTTTGAGGGAGAATTTGCTATTTTCATTATGGATATTTAGAATATACCCAGAACTTGGAAAATAATATTATAAAGCTACACCATTATGCTGACGATGTTTAACAATGATAGCTAACACTCCTCTCTCTACTCTGCTGTCAGATACTTTGATGCAAATGATACTATTTCCTTTTTATCCATTAATAATTTCAATATGCAGCCGGGCAGTGGTGGCACATGCCTTTAATCCCAGCACTNGGGAGGCAGAGGCAGGNGGATTTCTGAGTTCAAGGCCAGCCTGGTCTACAGAGTGAGTTCCAGGACAGCCAGAGCTACACAGAGATACCCTGTCTCAAAAAACCAAAAAAAAAAAAAAAAATCAATATGCATCTAAAATGAGACTTCTCCTTAAAACATAAACACAATATCATAAAATTTAACAAGTCCTAATTATTTATAGCTCACACCCAAATTTCTTAAGTTGCATCATCTTTTTTAAAATAAGGCATTTGGTTGAGCAGTGATGTGTGTGTGTGTGGCGGCCAGAGGATAATTTGCAGTAGTTGGTTCTCATTTCCATTCAGGGACTGAATTCAGGTTGAGGGGCATTGTCTTTTACCCACTGATTGATTAGTTGAAATGTCTATTTAACCCAATCAGAGGTGCCCCTCCTAATGTTTCTTTTGATCCATGTGCTGAAGAAACTATGTTGTTTATCTTGTACAAACTTACATGGCTTGAATTTTGTTTATTGTATCACCATGATAATAACATAAGAAATATCAGTTCCCTAGGGAACTAATTTATTTTACTAAATGCTCAGGGGTGATGCTTCACAACAGGTAGGTGTGATACACAAATAGAACCTGGAGAGGCTTCAAGAACCAATTCAGTGATCCTAGGACCTTACGGGGGCTGGTGGTGATGGCAGAACAGAGTCTGCCTTAGATGCACAATGCCAGGTCCTATAGAAGGAACTGTCCAACTGTCTGCAGCCTAGGTTGTGCTCAGAGACCAAGGTATCTATCTGGGGAGGCATGGGGCCTGGGCCTGTTTTGAGTAGTGTGTTCTCTAGTTGTAGCTTGTTTTCTATTTTTTCCTATAGGTGTAGCCACAAGGACAGGCATCTCAGGATGAGGTCATAGTTTGGTGAAGGACCAGCTCTACCCTAATGGTGTGCTGAGGAGGATTTCCTTTCTGTACATGCCAGAGAGCAGGCAGGAGATTTCATAAAATGGGTTTTAGCCACATGTGAAAGAGTGGGGTTCATTTAGTACCCTTTTCATAATGATTACTCTCCAGTTCACAAATTCTCTTGGTATATAGCTTTTCTATTTTCATTTGTATTTTAGTCAAACTATCCACAGTAGCCTACAGTTCTTCACATAGTAACTGGAATTCCTTACCATAGTCTGGAAATTTGTTTTCTTCTTTTTGTTGGGAGCTAGGCTGCTGTTCTCTAATCCAGTGTTGTCCTTACTGAAGAAGCTTATTTTCAGGCTGACAAGGTTACTTACAGTAGTAAAATCTGAATCACTGAAGCCTTCACATTTTAGGATTAAATTATGTCAATCAGTTTTATTGTGCTCATTGTTTTCCCCCCTTTGTTCTTATACTAACAGATAAGTAGGCTTTCTGGGTATTACAATTCAAGGGGACTTTGCTTCTGTGAGGTCTGCAGATATCTCTGGAAGAACCTGAATGAAGCCCTCCCATGAAGATTGTCAAAGAAAAACATTCAGAGGAGTCTGGAAGGATGGAATGGGTACATTGTCTGAAGAAAGTTGAATAGAAAAAGACTGAAGAAAAAGTGTAGGAAGTTTGGTGCAGAGAGTGTGCTAAAGTTTCAAAAAATATGAGAAGATGGTTTTCTCTAATTTACACTCATAACAAGAACAACCAAAAGAAAATAAAATGCAGGTTTGCTTACATTTGAATCATTTCTTCAATTAACATCATTAATAGTCTATTCAAAGCAGAAAAACAGAAGGTAGAATGAAGAAACTGGGACCTATAGCAATCAAGAATAAAGTTCTGGACTGTTCTAAAGTTCAGCTTTATGGTACCATATACACTATTTCTTGGTCTATGTAAGAATTAACATAGCTGCCGGGCGTGGTGGCGCATGCCTTTAATCCCAGCACTTGGGAGGCAGAGGCAGGCGGATTTCTGAGTTCGAGGCCAGCCTGGTCTACAGAGTGAGTT
>NC_034613.1:15631998-15640884 GCF_900095145.1 Mus pahari | reverse complement strand
AACAATATGAACTAACCAGCACCCCCTGAGCTTGTGTCTCTAGCTGCATATGTAGCAGAAGATGGCCTAATCGGGCATCACTGGGAATAGAGGCCCCTTGGTTTTGCAAACTTTATATGACCCATCACAAGTGAAGGCCTGGGCCAAGTAGTGGGAGTGGGTGGGTAAGGGAGCAGGGGTGTGTGTGTGTGGGGGGGGGGGTATAGGGAACTTTTGGGATAGCATTTGAAATGTAAATAAAGATAATAATAAGAAGAAGAATATTAAGAAGAATAAGAATAAGAATGTTAAAAAAAAAGAGTCAGCAAGCATTCATTAAAGCCAATCATGCATTGCTTCTTGGCCTTTTGGCTAAGATCAAGTGTAAAACCAATCATGCAATATTATCCAGGTTTTCCCTTTAGATGGGATTATTGGACTAGAATATAAAAGGAATACTGTACACAAAAATCAAGATTAAAGCACTGTTCTAATTTGGTTTCTATTGCTAAGATAAACACCACAACCAAAGAAATTTACAAAAGAAAAAACTCTGAGTTTACAGTTCCAGAAGGATAAGATTCCACCAAGCAGCAGGCACTGGTAGGAGCAGGAAGCTTAGGATTCACTTCTTAAGCCTCAAGCATGAAGAAGACAGAGTAAACTGTATATCAGGCTTTTGATTTCAAAGCCTGTCTCCAGTGGTGTACTTCCTCCACAAACAACATTACCAACTGAGAATCAAATGTTTCAATGCCTGAAACTATAGGGGACTTTTTTTTTTTTTTATCCAAATCACTACAAACACACATTTTTTCTTTTCTTTTTTCTTTTTTTGTTTTGTTTGTTTGTTTTTGTTTTATTTTGTTTTTCGAGACAGGGTTTCTCTGTGCAGTTCTGGCTGTCCTGGAACTCACTCTGTAGACCAGGCTGGCCTCGAACTCAGAAATTCACCTGCCTCTGCCGGTGAATTAAGTGCTGGGATTACAGGCGTGCGCCACCACTGCCCAGCCCAAACACACATTTCTTATCTACTTCAAATTCTTGATAATATTCAAGATAAATACAGTGACCATATATTACTAAATTTGCCAATGAGTCAAAGTTCGGCAAGAAAGGTAACATACTGGCTAGAAGGACTCAGAAATATTCAGATGGACTAGAACAATAGATTAAATCTTAACAAAACATAATAATAATACAGTAATAAATGCAAACTGTAGAAAAATGCAAACTGTACAATAAAGAATTCATAGATTAACAATATGCCAAGTGAAACCTTATGTGTTTCTCTTGATAGCTTACACTTGAAACAGCTGTGACATGGTTGCCATCCTAGAATGACTTAACAGAATAAAAGAAGGGGGTATATTATATGCACCTTCTCACTGATGGAAATACACTGAAGATTATTGTGTACTATATGATAAATAACATTTTAAAAAGAACACTGGTAAATGAACACTGTAAATGAACACATTTTAAAAAGAACACTGGTGAATGTTCTGAAACCCATGTGAAATGATATAAAATAATAATAATAATAATAATAATAATAAGAAGAAGAAGAAGAAGAAGAAGAAGAAGAAGAAGAAGGATGGCCATTCCAGAGAAGACAAGAAAAAAAAAGAGAGGAAACAAAATCTACCTTAAAATGTTTGAAGCACTCTATAATCAGGACAAACCCTAAAAGCAGAAATCCTAAGGTAGAACAGTCTTTTTCTCCACTTAATAAGCTTAATGACGTGGAGAGTTTAGAACCTTTTCTGTGATAAGATATTCAAACAGAAGTGCTTAATAACCTTAACAAGGACATTACAGACAGTTGGAACAAATGACCTCTCCTGTCCCTACTTCTTAAAGTCACGACTCACTAAACCTTACTTTTCACACTTGGAAAGTTAAGGCGTTAGATAAGCTGGGATTTTGGGCTCCTTTATTTCATCAACAAACCATTACTGGTTGTTTTATACAAGTCAGGCATTGCCAAGCAACAATGAGAAAACAAAGAAAAAAAAGACTCAGCCTTTTCCCACAGAGAGGTCAAAATAGAGTAGGTGAGGCAAACCTATGAAGACACAATTTTAATATAACTGTACCCAAAGCCTCACAGGATATAATGCAAGGACACAATAAGTGTATGTAAGGGGATGAAAGATATTTAAAAGGCTCCCTGGAATAGCCCTTTTAGTTATTCTACAATGAGAACTTATAGGAGGCTAAACAAAATGAAAACTGCTGTAAAACATTAAATATAAACAAACAGTTCAGCCTTATGCATAAGACTAGTACTTGTTTGCATGTCTGTGAGAGAATTCCTGTGTATTATTGTGTTAAACTGGAGCCTCAACACCACAAGCAATCTACCACTAAGTTTTATCTTCAGTCCTTCTTGAGTTTTTATAGACTGTCCAAGCACAGGCATGACTAAATTAACAACTAGGACACACCTAAGAAATGTGTGTTACACAGTTTTGTTAGGTGAACATCATAGAGTACACCTACACAAAACAAAGATGGCAATGATATCGTGGAGGACGATATCTTACAGGTTACTGTTTGTGTGCTGAGTGTTTTTTTAACTAAAAATATTATGCATCACATGGTTGTAGTTCTTATATGGGAATAGTTTGAAATCTAATTTTTAAATGTTAATAAAATACAGAAGAGGTCTTTGTGATTTTTGTTCTAGGAATCCTAATATTCTTAGCTATGCCATTGGGATTAATCATATCTTTCAACATGCTCTAAAACCTTCCTTAACTTGATATATAACAATCTGAACCTTGAATTTTTCCAAGTGAAAATACAAACTAAAGTTTTGATGGTACAGGTGGAATAATAAAAACAAATTATAAAGCATTATAATTATATTCATTCATCCTATTAAAACATACTTATTATCTAATAGGATCTCTGGGAAATTAGTGTAGGCCTTGACTTCTTTTGGATTTAGTTCATCAGGGACATGTAATAATAACAATTTTCTTACTGAAGTCCATGTTTTAACTTTTAAACTATTGTTACTTATTTGATATATACAAGACTATATAAGAATATCTAGCTTGAACACCAAGATCTGAAATTCCAAAATGTTACAAAACCTAAAATTTTTGAGGCCCAAAAATGATACCACAAATGGAAAATTGTGTAGCCAATTTCATGTGAAGGGTATGATGTACATACTCATAAAAAGTACTATAAAATTGCCTTCAAGTTATGTTCATAGGGCATAAATGACTCATAAGTGATTCTTGCATTTAGAGTCAGTTCCCATTCCAAAGATATCTTATTCTATCTATGAAAGCATCCTTAACTCCTAAAAATTTTAAATCTAAAATACTTCTGTTCCCACAAAATTTGAATAAGGGATACTCAACATATTTTAATTTTCATGTATAAGACATAGAATAAACTCCTGTGAGTCCCCACTTTACCTGGACTCAGGAATAACTACCATCCCAGAATCATTACTATATGCTCTGTCTGCATACCCAATATAGGTAAAACTGGGTGAAAGTCTCTGATTTGGCGTTTTTAAAATATAGTTTTACTGGGCGTTTGTGGCTCATTCCTTTAATCCCAGCTCTCAGGAGGCAGAGGCAGGGGAATTTCTGTGAGTTCGAGGCCAGCCTGGTCTACAGAGTGTGTTCCAGGGCAGCCAAGGCTACACAGAGAAACCCTATCAGGAAAAAACAAAGCAAACAAAAGGTTCATCAAGCTGAGTGTGTGTGGTGCATGCCATTAATCCCAGCTTTCAGGACACGGATGCATGCAGATCTCTCCCTTTGAGGCCGGCCTGGTGGGTTCTACAACAGTCAAGGCTGTACAGAGAAACTCTGACTTGAAAAACCAAAAAAAAAAAAAAAAAGCTTCATGAAGCATTCACACATGTGTGTATCCCTAAACAATGTATGAGGCTTTACTATTTTTGAGCTTTCTTTCTGCTAGTGTTCTTTACAAGAAAAAAAAGGGATGGACATTAATAAAACAAAAACTAACAACCACCACAACCACAACAAAATGCAGCATACACTAAAAACCTTAGAATTTTGTCAGACTAAATGCTACTCTTTTCATTGTAGTCTATAGTCATACCTAAACTTCATAACTGGGCCTGTATCCACTGATTGTCAGATTTAGAAACCAAAAAGAAAACAGAGAATGGAACACACAGTTAACTTTAAATAACAGACAATGAATATTCCTTAACAAATTCATCTGTAATTAGAATACAGCTTAATGTACTTACCTGAAATTAGAATTGAAGTGAGAGTCTATAACTTATTTAGTAATTCTACCTCATCAAGTTAAATATGTAGTAACTATGCTGGTGTGTGACAAAGAACAAAGAAGGAGTCAGATGGCTAACATCATTATATAAATATTTAGTAGCTTTCACTCAATGAAGGCAACTGCACAGGTATGTATCAAAGTTCTATCCTTGTATATTTAGTGAAAAGGCAAAAATGCAAATATTATCTACTTATATGGTGGTATGTACAGTTAGCAAAAATGAAGAATAGGAAGTAATTTTTTTTAAGTTTTATACGTAAGTACACTGTAGCTGTTTTTAGACACTCCAGGAGAGGGCGTCAGATCTTGTTACAGATGGTTGTGAGCCACCATGTGGTTGCTGGGATTTGAACTCTGGACCTTCAGAAGAGCAGTCGGGTGCTCTTACCCACTGAGCCATCTCACCAGCCCAGGAAGTAAAATTAACAGCTGCATTTTATTTGCTTCGATTGTTTCTACTCCTTAAAATGGCTACTATTACAAACCGACACAATGTCTAGATAGGTAAACTGACTATTGCCCCTAATACTCAGATATGTATATATAAGTGATTTAATTCAACATATTTAAAGTGTGTTATTAGGGATAGGTCAAATAAACATCAACAGCCAATTTTCTACGTAAGTATCAATTAATATTATATTGTCATTAAAAATAATCAGTCACCACATATAAAAAGGTCATTTGAGGATACTCTTCTGGCATTATAAAAAGAGTATCAGTAACATTTCAGACATGTTATATCAATCATGAACTGGTGAGCAATCTGCAATGCAAAATTGATTTTTGTATCTCAATTCTTTCAACTAATAGTCCTCCCACAATTTGAAGTATTAAGCTCCTAGTTTGAATAGAAATCAATACAAGTATATATTAAGAACTCATATAGATATATTAACCCAAAAAGCTGCCTTTCCCAGTACACTGGGAAACTGTCATTTCAAAAGCAGCTGTTGGCATGATCATAATAGCAACTTAACTCATTTCCCCAGAACCTCAGTGAGGGGTTCCTTTAAATGGCCAAGAGTACCTACATTTTTGGTTCCCGAAGCCATACTGGAAGCAGAATTAACTGTCTTTGGCAAGACAGGTTCCCAACCTATGTCTCAGTAGACTATGAGGGCATACATCTGTTTTTATTTTGTGTGACATTGTGACACAGCACCGTCACATATAAAGTTCAAGCTAAAAAAATTCACACAACCAAGTTTCAAAAAATAGCCACAAAAACAGTCATATAATGTTTTAACTAAGTTCACAGTTTTCTGTTGAGTTGCATTCACAGCAATACTGGGCTGCATGTGACCTGTGTGCATTAGGCACCTCTGCTTGGTAGACAATTATTGTTGGGTCATCTTTTCTAATTTTAAGCTCAGACCTTCTTAAGTCTTGAGTTATAAAGACTTAAAATTATTGCCAAGTGCTAAAAACTACTTGTTTTAAAGAACATTAAATGTTTACAGTTTCAAAAGCCAGAGCTTAAACTCTATCTTATATATAGTTTCTTGCACATTTAGCCATAGAGTCTCTGTTTTAGGAGTGATTATTTCTCTTCCCCTAACCTGAAGGTTATCTGAAAACAAACATTCTGTAAGTCTTTGGCAAACAAAGAGGAATCAGTAAACAGACTAATCCTACATTTGCCACATGTTTCATAGTCAATTAGAAAACAAGAAACTCAAAAGGCCACCTCCGACAATGCAAAAACAAAATCCATGAGCAATCTCATCCTTAACACTGCCAATTTTAAATTCCTCGTTATGCTTAGGAAAAATATAATAAAACAACCAGCCAAAACCCAGGAATGTAGCTTAGTGCTAGAGAAACTGCCTAGCCCTGGAAAAGTCTCAGTATTGTAAACAAACCAATCAACCACTACCATCACCACCACCAAGAACAACAAACAAGCAAGCAAACTTCAAAGAAAAAGGGAAACCAACCCCAACTCCAACAAAACCTATCAACACCGCAAAATTGCCTAGCAATGCATTTTCTTTTAGTTTAAAAAGAAAGCTGACTATTTTAGTCTTGGGGGAAGAAAAAGGATGGTTGTTTCTTAAGTAGCTAGTCAGATTGCAAAAACTCCCTGACAGAGTCCTGAAAAGGTAAAGGGGGCAATGACACAGAAGCAAAGTGCATAGAGTTAGTCAACTGGAACAAAGCTGATTGTTCAGAAGATTTCTTAGAGGAAGGTGACTACAAAGAGCTGCCTAACAGGAACCACTTTGTGTAGCTTCATTCTGCCCTTTATTTTCTTCCGCTTTTGCCATAAGGAAAACAAAGAAATAAGATGAGGTAAAGCAGGGTAACCAGCAACTGGAACAAGCAGAGCAAAATCCAACTTGCTTCTATGAAGAAAGTGGTGGGATCCTAAATTCCTTGAGGGGAACAGGACATGAGCAGAAATAAACCTTTCATTAGGCATTCTAGTAAGAAGCTAACTCAGGGGTTTAATTTCTAAAGCCCAGCAAGCTGAAACAGTAAAATCTGATAGCAAACAAAGGCCAACACTAAAATATAAAGTTGAAACAGGAACTTGGAAAGTTTCTGGTGCTCAGAAAACTACTATGATTTATTTTTTGCCTAAAAGGCCAGGCAAGAAAAAGAGGAAGATAGACATAAGTAGATAAATAAGCACAAATAAAGCAACCAATCCCACTCTGAACAGAAAAAAAAAAACACCTGGAAACATATCCAAAAGTAATAATATACAGACTGAGCACGTCACATTTAGGAAGATATAGGCATATCCATAATATCCATGCAGGTGACAACAATTAATTTAATAAGACATAAATTTGAAAGACAGTAAGGAGGAGTATATAGGAAGGCTTAAATGGAGGAAAGGGGAAGAAGAAATTATATAATTATAATCTCAAAATCAAAAAATAACTTAAAAAGCATTCAAATTTACAGAACAAGATAATACTTGACTTCTGTTTTAAACCTTTGTCTATGTGAAGTTTTAAATTTTTGATATGCAATATTGTATAATCTTTCTTTCTTTCTTTCTTTCTTTCTTTCTTTCTTTCTTTCTTTCTTTCTTTCTTTCTTTCTTTCTTTCTTATCTTCTTTTTAGTTTTTAAGACACGGTTTCTCTGTGTAGTCCTGGCTTTCCTGGAACTTGTTCTATATACCAGCCTGGCCTTGAACTCAGAGATTCACCAGCTTCTGCCTCTAGAGTGCTGGGATTAAAGGCATGCCCCATCACTGCTCCACTATTGGTATAGTCTTGTGGAACATTTTACTTGATTCTATGCTAATAAGAAAATCTCTTATAGAAACTGGTAATTTGAAAAATACCTCCCTCCAATTTAATAATATACTAAAACTAAAGAAATGGCATCAAAGAAAAAAATTACTTGCTTTGCCCTTGAAATACAAACCATGACCATATCTCAAACCATTTCCTCATGGTCCTATTTTAAATTTGTTTATATTAAGGGATATCAACAAAACTTATAAAATCTAGGAATTTTAAGTACTACATAATCATAATGTACTCTTATTTTTCTAAAAGATTTTTAGCAAATATTTGATATAGTATGTATGTGCATGTGGTACATGGACCGAAGTATGCAGAGGCCAGAGCGGAACATCAAGTGTATTCCTTTATCACTTCCCACCTTACTGCCTTGAGACAAGAACTCTGCCTGAACTCACTATTTCAGCTAGGCTGGGTGACAAGTGATTTCTCAGTCCTAACCCATCTCTGCCCTCAATGCTGGGATTATAGACATGCATAGCCATGTTTCTCCATACCCACACATCTCTGCCCTCAATGCTGGGATTATAGGCATGCATAGCCATGTTTCTCTGTATCCACACATCTCTGCCCTCCAATGCTAGGATTATAAACATGCGTAGCCATGTCTGGTTTTTTACCTAGGTGCTGGGGATTCAAATCTAGGTCCTCATGCTTGCACAGCAAGCATTCTTATCCATTAAGCCATCTTGCCAGACTCAGAAATGTCATGTTAAGTAGTGGAAAATAAATATTACTCAGATTTCCCTGGATACCAACAATGCCAGTTTATTAACAAGGTAACAAAAATCTCAGAATATAGCTACAATAATCAAATAAGTATTAACTGAATCCTAAAAATGAGACACATTACTTTTATTATAAAGGGATCCTATGGACTCTGCCTCTAAGTGCTGAGACTAAAGGCATCATAACTACTACCTGACTCAATTTTATTTTTATGAATTCAATTTATGTTTTATATATCTGAATTTCTATTCCTATATTCTTTTATGAAATATGTATCAACAAATAACATTCTAGAAAATGCTTCAACTATTTATGTTTACCTACATAAGAGAGTCCATAGGTCAAGTTTAAGCCCTTTATTATTTATTATAAAGATTATTCAATCTTACTTGTATCTTAAATAATAATCTTTATTTGAGTAATTTTTCTAGTTGTCAGCAATGTATTTTCCCATTAATTTAACAGCCAACTGAGGATTGATTAGGGGAAAACTGTTAAAAGTCTACCATATAAACTCATTGTGACTATTAAAAACACATCTGAAGGGGAATGGAGAAAAAAACAAAAAAGAAAGAATAATGTGTTTCCAAGAATAATGTGTTTCCAGTTAGTGGCTT
>NC_034613.1:15604127-15631937 GCF_900095145.1 Mus pahari | reverse complement strand
AAAACAAAACCAAAAACAAACCAAAACCAAACAAAAAAAACCAAAACCAAACAAAACAAAAAAAAAAAAAAAAAAAACGAATTAGAGTTACAAAGTCACAACATAGTACTATACCTGACTAAACAACTGACAGCAATCTATAAAACAATTACAGAGAAAAGTATGCACAGATAAGACTTTGATGAGGCTCTGGCAATTCAAGTGGGTGGCTCATACTCTGAGTAAGATCTCCCCTGGAAACAAAGATTATCTTCTTTAAAAGGTAGTGAGCTGGGTCTGGAATTCCAGATTTTCAGTAGCAAAGTCACTTTGGACTTGGCTCCTGGACAATAATTAATTAATGCATAAGAAGAAAATTAAAATGCTATCTTGTATTTTTTAACAGTATACATATGCAAATGGTAGGATTACCTTTGTCATTCTAACTAATCACATGTAAAACACAGAAAATGCTCTTTCTTTCAAAAAGTAGAGAGGAACCTATACTTTTCACCTTTTACATGTATTTTGTATGCGTGTGTTTGTATGTGTGTATGTGTGTGTCTGTCTGTCACATGTATGAAGGTCTGAAAACAACTTGCAGGAGCGGGTTTTCCCCTTTTACTATGTGGACCTAGGGATCAAACTCAGGTCTTCAACCTTGGCAGTAAGCATCTTGCTGGTCTCAACGTAGACTTTTACATTCTCCATTACACACTTTTCATCTAATGACACAAGTTAGTGAAGTTCCACCTCACTTAATCATACTGATCTCTCAATAATCAACCTACTCGCCTCACATAAACCTCCCTTCCCGCAGAATTACAAGATGTTAAGAAATGAATATGTAAATAAAAGGCCTCTGAAAGTAGTCAACATCAGTTGATACTATGCCACTTATTATTCTTTGTAAATGTATACCATTTGCATATCATTTCTTTCTTATTTTGAACACATTCACAATAAAAAATAAAGTTGATAATAAGGAATTAATGTGTACAGGATAGCTGACAACATCTTCAAGATTCCACTGTTAACATTTATTAGGATATTATCAGGTTCCATAAATGCAAAACACGGTCCTCATCTTAGCTCCTGGTTCCTCTTATGAAAACTAGTGTGGTGTGTGGTGTGGTGTGGTGTGGTGTGGTGTGGTGTGGTGTGTGTGTGTGTGTGTGTGTGTGTGTGTGTGTGAGAGAGAGAGAGAGAGAGAGAGAGAGAGAGAGAGAGAGAGAGAGAGAGGTGTGAGAGACAGAGATAGAGAGACAGAGAGACAAAGGCAGAGAAATAAAGACTGAAGGAGAGAGTGCGGTGTGGTGTGTGAGAAAGTGTGTGTGTGTGTGTGTGTGTGTGTGTGTGTGTATAAGAGGGAAGACAAGGGGGTTGAATGAGTGGAGATTTCACAGAGCTACATAGTTAGTTCAAGGCTAGTCTGAGTGATACGAGAAAAGAAAAAGAATAGTTCACTAATATGAAATTTTACTCTACACTTTTAAAGGTTAAGTGCCCTTTCTTTTAAAAATAAAAGGTCGAGGGCTCTTTGGCAAAAGTGAAATTTTCTGTGCCTAAGCACATTTGTGAAATTAAAGGTTTTCAGAGAACAATTTTATCAAAATTCAAAATGGTTTGGATAGGATATACTAGTATTTAAATGAAACCTCGCAGAACATGATTTAAATTAAAAACTGAAATCAGGACGAACTAGTAACTTCACAACTAAAAGAATAAACTGACAAGTTGTACTATAATAACCTTCTAACTTGGAAAGATAAATATTTTTTGAAAAGTGCATTCAATATATTAAAGTTTAATTTATTACTTCTACTACTGATGCTACTACTATTATTATTGTTATTATTATTATTTAATTATTATTAGGGTTTTTGGGGCAGGGTTCTCTGTGTAGACCTGGCTATTTTACAACTCACTCTGTAGGCGAGACTGGCCTTCCACTCACAGAGAACAGACTACCTCTACCTCCTAAGTGCTGGGATTAAAGGCATGTGCTACCACCATCTAGCTAAAGGCTAAACTCCATTGAACTGTCTGGACATCGTGCCATATACCCATAATCTTAGTAGGACCAAAGATTTGACATCATCCTCAGCTACATTCAAAGCCAGCCTGGCTTATGTGAGACCTAGTCTCAAAAAGAACAAATATACAATAAACAGTTGTGTTGCTAGATATTAGGAGTGAACTATCTGAAAAAGAAATAAAGCAATTTCACTTGCAATAGTTACAAAAAATACCTAGGAACAAATTTAAGTACAGAGTTGAAAGAGTTCTTTAAGTGGGGCATGTGGTTTTGTCTGTAACCCAAAACTTGGAAAGTGTCAGAAAGCTAGAAGTTCAAGGCCATCTTCAGCTATACACTATGACCAAACTACCTCAACAGAGACACACAAACAAACACCAACACACTTCAAACTAACTCTACAATAAAAGTTATAATATGCCGGGCAGTGGTGGCGCACACCTTTAATCCCAGCACTTGGGAGGCAGAGGTAGGTGGATTTCTGAGTTAAAAAAAAATTATAATACATTGTCTCAAAAAAAATTATAATACATTGCTGTTTAAGAAACAAAATTTCTGATGTTCATGGCTTTAAGAATTGATGGTGCTAAATTGTCCATACTAAAATGGTCTGCATAATCAGTGTAATCCTTACTAATATATCAGTGGCATTCTTTATAAAACAAGGAAAAAAAAACAATCATTATAAAGTTCCCATGGAGCCAAGTATGATGGTCTGCTTCTATGATCCCAACACTTGGGAGCCTGAGGCAAGATGATTGCATTAACAACAAATAAGTACAAAATAAGTTCATATATAACTGTGCATGCACAACTACACAAACATTCAAAGAGTCCTGAGCATAAGCAACAAATTAGGAAGCATCACACTGTCTGACTTCAAAACAAACTACAGAGCTATTATAAGTAAAACAGCATACAATGGTATAAAGAGACTATGGAATGGAACAGAACAGGACCCTAGAAGAAAACTCACATATTTACTCCCAACTATCATTGACAAAAAAAGTGCTAAAAACACGAATTGGAGAAAGGACAATAAATAGATTTGGAGAAATCACATATTCAAATGTAGAAGAATGAAATTAGACTCATATCTCTTACCAATTACAAAAAACAACTAAAAATAGATTAAAGACCTAAATATAAAACTGAAAACTGACACTACTAGAACACAGAATAGAGAAAACACTTTAAGGTACAGAGGCACAAGCAATGATTTTTATAGGTATGAAGACTATAAAAGAACAGTAGATGAATGTATTTTTTAGATAGGATTTTATTAACTTAAAGATTCTGTACAGCAAATGAAACAATAAAGATAATTTATAAAATAGGAAAAATAAAAAGTATACACATGACAAAAGGTTAATGATCAGAATGTATAAATAACTTGAATTAACAACAAAATAAAATTCTTAATGATCTAATAAAAAATGACCATGAGACCTAAATGAAATTTCTTAAAAGAATATAAACAAATGACCAACAGGAAGAAGAAATAGTATACTGTAAAGCACTAATCATTGGGGAAATGCAAATCAGAATGACAATGAGGTATCTCCTCTCTCTAATAAGAACGGTTAATTACAAAAAAAGACAAATGATAACAAATGCTAGTTCAGTTGTGGAGAAAAGAGAATCCAGGATGGGAATGTAAATTAGTATAGCTATCACTGAAAATGGCATGCAATTTCCTCAAAAGCTAAAAACAAAACTATAATACAATCCAGCAAGCATATTATTGATTATATATCCAAAGAAAATAAAATCAATCACCCAAAAAGATACGCCTGTACCTGTCCACTTACTGTAGCACTAATCACATAGCCAAGAAATGGAAAGATAAGTGTCTATTAGCTGATGAACGGATAAAGAAACATGGTATATATACACAAAAGAATACTCTTCAGTTATATCAAAGGATTAAAGTGTGTCATGTATGATCACTTTTGGGGGAATGGATATCATTTTGTTAGTGAAATAAGCCAGACACAAAAGATAAGTATTTCATTAGCCCATTTATATAGAATCCAAGTAAGAAAATCTTATAGATGGAATAGAAATCTTACAGATGGAGTAGAGTCATGGTTACCAGAAGTCTTAGAAGAAGGAAGGGAAGAATATGACAAGCCTGATAGATGGGTTTTACGTTAGTTAGAAGAAAAAAAATTTGGGTATACTACTGCATAGATTGTTTGCTACCATGGTAAGCTATTGTATGTTTTTAAACTCTTAAGGATTTTTAAAATTTTCATCATAATGAAATAATATATGGAGATAAATACCACATAATATATGCATTATCAAAACATATTATACCACAGACATATGTATATTCTTCTATATCCACTGTTTAAAACAAAATTTTCCTTTTATTTTTAAAACAAAATGGAACATGTCATTATATATATATAAATAATATCCATACTGCTACTATCATTGATAAGAGTAACCACCTAAAATCCATTCAGTTCTAAAGAACAGCCGTAAGACAATCAGAAATTACTACTATACTTTGCAGCATTAACAATCAGTACCAGAACCATGTATTAACAGAAACAACTTGAATATTCTAAACATTTCTCATATTTTAGCAGGATAAGTATGTATTTTGAACCTATTTTAGTTACAAAACTGTGACATTTATAGAAGACAAAAATTTATTAAGTGAATAGGAAAAATTTAAAAACCCATATGATTATTCAGTTGTTTCCTTTCTTGCTTATTCATAGGCAGCAAAAGAAAGATAACATTTTCTCAAATTAAAATAAATTAATTTACAGACTACACATTCTTTCAAAAGCCTATAAAAATAATTGTTTTAAAGGCCAGATTATTTATTTGGTAGCAGTTGGTGAATCAAGGTGCTTTCTTTCATTCAAGATATTTCAGCTATTTAGTGATGATGCTGTATTCGGAATCCTATTTGTAAATGTCCTTTCTAAATGGTTACTTTTGGGTTAGAGTTCATTCTCATTGACATTACAAAGGTATAAGCATGGGTGGTAGTGATGCAATGCACTCAGCCTTCAAGACAATGGCTAACTCTGAAACAGAAAACCAGTTTAAGGAACATGGGGCATTTTGATGTTAATTCTGTATGCTTAAAATGTTCACATGTTTGGACACAAAAAGGCTTAGTGAACCTGAGAGCAATGATGGAATGCCAAATTGTAAACTGGTAGACACATTTGCAGCTAGTAATAAAATGCTGAGAGCTGAAGCACATTCCCAGAGCCTAATTATATGACAAATCCCAGTATCTGAGAGAAGGGAAAACAGCTAGAAGAATAACTGATAGACTGGTTGCTATAGTAACTGAGATAAATTTCTATACTGACTATGATGAAAAAACACTAAGGTTGCTATAAGATATGAAGTCTATAATATGTGTCTTGGTTGCTTTTCCTTCCATTTTATATCATGAGAGCAAACTAATATAAAGATAGTTCAATTTGAATTTCTCTTTGAATATCAAGAAAGCAACCAATTAAGGAACTAGCTGTTTAACTGAAAAATATATCAAAGCCAGAGGGGAACAGAACTTATGAAAGGAAGATCATGGAAAATAACTTAGATGTCTATAAACAGAATAAAGAAACATAGGTTATCAATTTGAATAAAATATCAGTAGGGTATCATAAAGTAGCTACAAATTTTATTACTTTAAGCAAAGCTTAAACTAGGTACTAATCTCTTACATATATGTATATCCCTATATCAAAAATAGCCAAAGGAATTATATATTGTACCTCAGCTACCAGGCCACAGAAGGTAGCTCACAATCTGGTCCCCATATTAAGAGCTTAGGGTAACATTCACCTCTTCCATCTCCAGCACAATTTCCATGATCTCAAACTACTATCTCTTCTAATATTATTTCCACTATACTCCTAGGAAGTAGTTACCAAATTTGCAGCAGGAGTATAAGGAAGAAAAAAATCCTCTCATTTGCCAATTTTTCAGACTTTATCCAAGTTATAACAATGAATAGAAGAGAATAGAACTGAATAGAATATATTGGTTGTTGCACCACGAGTTACATGCCCCAAATCAGAAACTATTTTCTATTCTATAAAACTACCAATGAGGGGCTGGAGAAAGGACTCAGTTCTAAAGTGCCTGCCATGCAAGCATTAAGATGATCCCCAAAACCCTTGTAAGATAGGCATGGGGGGCTGGAAAGGTGGCTCAGTGGTTAGGAGCACTTGCAGAGGACCCATGTTCAGTTCCAGCTCCCACAAAGCCGCTTACAACTACTGGAAACCCCAGTTCTAAGGCTTCTGTTGATTTTTTCTGAGCCCCACAAGTACCAGACACAGATGCATTGCATATTCATATATGCAGGAAAAACATCTATACACATAAAATAAATAAATCTCTTTTTAAAAAAAGAACAAGACAGGTATGTTGATATGCACCTATAATCCTATTACAAGATCACTGCCTGGGACTTTGTGAGCAGCTAGACTTGCCCAATAATAGAACTGCAGTGAGGAACCCTGTCTCAACATATAAGGTAAAGGATGACTGAGGAAGACATCTGATATTAACCACTAGCCTCCATAAGCACATGAATCCACAGGAACACTCTCATTTTCAAACACGTGCACACAATTTTAAAGACTATCTTTGGGGCTGAGTACTAGTCTCAGTACTCAGGAGACAGAGGCAAGAGGATTTCTGTGAGTTCAAGTTAGCCTGTTCTGCATGGTGAGTGCCAGGCCAGTTATACCTATTAAGATCTTGTCTCAGCACTTGCTCAATTATGTTCATAACACCTTTATTCTTAATGTCAGAAACTGGTAAGAACCTAGATGTCCTTTAACTGAAGAATAGATAAAGAAAATGTGGTATATCTACACAATGTAATAAATACTATTCAGCTATTTAAAAAAAAAAAAGACATGAAATTTGCAGGCAAATGGATGAAACTTGAGAATATTATCCTGAGTGAGGTATCCCAGTCCCAAAAGGACATGCATGCTATATATTCACTGATAAGTGAATATTATCCATAAAATACAGGATACCCACACTAGACTGCACATACTTAAAGAAGCTAAACACGAAGGAAGACACAAGTGAGAATGCTTAAATCTCACTTAGAAAACAGAATAAAATAGTCATAAAAAGGCAGATGGAGTAAGGGAACTGGGTGGGAGAGAGGATGTGGAGGTGAAAAGGGGGTTCAGGATCAGGTGTGGGGAGGGACAGAAGAGATGGCCAAATGGCCATCAGAATGAATAGAAATGTCTAACTGACCAAGGTGGGGAGGTGCGGGGCATCTCCAGGACTTGGCAGAGACCTGGAATAATGGAGGCACCCAAGAACCAATGGAGGAGACCTTAGCTGTGACACATAACATTAGGGATACAGAACTTGAATGGGCCAACTCCTGTAACCACGCAGAAACCCCAGTGGAGCAATAAAGACACCAACCTACCCACAAACCTCTGACCCAAAATTTATCCTGTCTACAAGAAATACAGGGACAGGGGATAGATAAGAGACTGAGGGAATGGCCAACCAATAACAGGCCCAACATGAGAGCCATCCCATGGGTAAGCACAAATCCTTGACACTACTAATGACACTGCTATGCTTGCAGACAGGAGTCTAGCATGGTTGTCCTCTGAGAGGTGCCACCCAGCAGCTGACTAAGACAGATACAGACATCCACAGCCAAACACTGGATGGACTTGGAGACTCTTATGGAAGAATAGGAGGAAGGATTGCAGGCCCCAGAAGAGGATAGGAGCTCCTCAGAAAGACCAACAGAGTCAACTAACCTGGTCGCTTGGGGCTCTGAACCACCAATCAAAGAATATACCTGGGCTAGACCTAGGCCTCTCTGTACATATGCAGCAGATGTGCAGCTTCATGTGGCTCCCAAACAACTGGAGCAGGGGCTGTCCCAAAAGCTGTTGCCTTCTAGCTGGGCTGCCTTGTCTGGCCTCAGTGGGAGGGGATGCACCTAGGCCTCACAGACTTAATGTGTGGGGGTGAGGGGATAACCAGAGGAGGCCCCATCCTCTCATAGGAGAATAGGGTGACCACTGGGAGGGGGGATATTGAGCAGGATGTTAAGTAAATAAATAAAAATTAAATAAATAAAATAAAAATAAAGTGTCACTTTTTTACCTTCATAGAATTAAAAAAAAGACCTTGTCTGAGAAACAACCAACCAAAAAACAACAAAAGTAGAAAAATAAAGAATTGGAAATTAGAGAAAAAGACTACCCCTGAGCTTAACCAATAACTACTTGTTTGTAATATTTTACTTTGTTTTAGCTTTGTCTTTTTGAAACTGGAACATGGTATACAGCCTAAATTAGTCCTGAACTCATGATTCTCCTGTCTCCATTTCCTCAAGTACTAATATTACAGGCATACACCATGTCTGTTTTTAACATTTTTAGAAAATCATGTTTTATGTCTTATTTTATGAAATAAGTTATCATAAGATAAAGTTTTCAACTTACATTATTTTTTAAGGATTCAAATTAAGTCTCCCAATTGCCATATTGCTACCAACTGTCCTATCTCCATGAGTCACCAACTGACAGTTGGAGGTCACTAAATTTAGAAGCTAAATTTACTAATTAATATGTAGAAGGTTTTTCCCTACGTCAGTATGTTACATGAGTATGTTAAAACTGCACTGGTGAATATATTTCTATCAATCTACAGAGCCAAGAGAAATCAATATCATCTATGATTGAATACCAACTGAGGAACAACCAACCATTTTTTAAAGTGGTTTGACAGATTCTCATGTAGCCAAGGCTGGCCTGAAACTCACCATACAACTGAAGATGAGCTTTAACTCCTGATCCTCAATGCCTCCATCTCAAGTACTGAATTAGAAGCATGCTACTATACCAAGCTAAAACAGCCATTTACAAGTATTTTTTTTTCCTAAATTTATAACACACTAATATTTTGAAAATAAAAATGTGTGCTGAGGTGGGTGTAGTGGAACAGGCCTACAATCCCAGCACTGGTGATGCTGACACAGGAGGATTTGAGGCTATATACTAAGACAATGTCAACACACATACACCACCACCACCACCACCACCACCACCACCACCACCACCACCACCACCACCAAGCAAAAACAAATATAAATTTTTATTTTGGGGTGATATGCTTCTGATGTCTAAGTAAAGTGAGAAAACGGAGTTTTCAATAAAGGGATGTTTTCAGACTTAACAATTTTGGTTTTGGGGGGGTTGCCTTTTAAAATTTCTCTATGTGGATATCAGGTGTAACCGGGCCACTATGCTCCGCTAGACCTAACAACTCTTCTAGATGCTTTGTCTCTGTTTCATTATTTAGTCCATATGTTACCATTACTCTAACCTACACGTGGTGGTTTGTTGTTAACACTAATGAGACCCCTAGAAACGAAACGAAACTACATGTTCCCTGTCATAGATAAGCTATTCAATCATTGGTTTTCATTCTGACTTAAAGGAAATGAATGAGCCATAGTTAGAATGCTGCAACAGTCAATGTCTTTTGAGAGCTAAAGCATGAAAACTGTGTGAAACAGAAACAGACCACCTTCGTGGTATGACTTAAGTTATGTGCCAAAAATCTGTAGCATAGCTACTTGCTATAATTCTCTGTCCATTCAAATGTGGCAACATCACATAGATAAGGGATCAAAAGACCTAAATTTTAGCTTCAACTACAAAGTAATGTGTCACTTCCTTCTCTAAGTCTAGGTTTCACTTTCAACTAAATGGGCAGGCTGAGCCAAATTATGTCTAGTTAACTCCTATTCTAAGCATGCATTATTTTATCCTAAGACCCAAGACCTAGGAAGTCTAGGATTTTGGCTGTCACTAAAAAAACAATGTAGTAAATATTACATTCATTTTTATAAAAAAAAAATCTTCTCAGTTGCAGCCCTTTAGAATATATAGGTATAATTCACAGTTGGGAGAGGCATTCAACTCATACATAATTTAAGCAGTAAGTAATTTCAAATCTGTGGATTCTGAACCATGCATGTATTGAAGCCATCAATGTTTGTTAAAAGAAAAGGTTATAAAAACATGTAAGGCAGGTCTGGTGGAGCAGGCTAGTAAGTCCAGCTATTCAGGAAGCTGAGGCAGGCCACAATGTTCAAGGCCAGCCTGGGCAGCTTAGCAGATACACATTAAAATAAAAACAAAACAAAACATAGGCTGGGAACGCTGTTCAGTGTTACAGTGGATCTAGTTTGCATCAGATCCTAGATTCATTTGTCAATACAATGAAAACAAAAATAACACAACACACACACACACACACACACACACACACACACACACACACAAGAATACCTATAGATGTCTCAAAGAACAAAAGTTTATCAATAAAAGCATATACTACTAAATCTCAATACAATGACAACATTTAAATTTCAAAGGGTTCTCAAAATGTAATTTAAAGTTGAGGAAATGAGATGACTCACAGTGTTGGACTCTTTTCTACTACACCTCGGTCTCTCCTCTCTCTCCAGCTGTATTAAGCAGCAGAGCAGAAAAATGCCACATTATGAAACTGAGCTAATAGAGTTTTGTAATTAATTCACTATGGTATCATGGATAAGCCACTTTCTCACTATGTGCTTTAGTTTTCATAACATTTTGGGAAATGTTCAACTAAGTGCCGTTTCTAGATGTAAAAATGGCATTATAAAAGTCCTACATAATAAAACAAAAAATATAGGTTCTTGAAAGAGAAACTTGGAATTCATAGCCAAGAGAACTAAAGGTTTGGTCTGCTGTTTGGAAATAGACATATCAATTCAATTTAGAAGGTTGCTACGAAAGCATTTTACTCTGGGATCTACTCGGGGAAGATCCCTTTACACAGCTATGGTGTATTAGAATAAACACTGCACTAGTGTTTGGTGAGCTGGTTTCAAATGCTAGCTCTGTTGCTTGCAAGTTGTTTCTCCTAGAACAATATATTTAACTTCTCTAAGATCATATATGTAAAAATGCAGGAAGTACCAATCAAAAGAAATCATCACAAATGTACACATTACAAACTGGGTAAGACATGCTCTGTGATAGTGGAAACAGAACTGCACTGGACTCAAACTCTAATAACTGGACTGCTTATTAAATTAGCTCTGAAAATATAGATTAATAAATAAATAAGAAATATAAGTAATAAATCAATATTAGGAAACAGACTGTATATTTGGATTCTGCTGATTAACAAAATATGAGGCGTCTCTCAAGTGTGTGTACTCAATTTAGTACAGTTTGGTAAAATGCTCTATATATTCCCAAACACACAAACATGAAGAAGCATTTCTTCAAGTGGCCCAAATCCCTCAATTAGCCTCTTAGAGCTTATATGAACCACTCTGGTTCATGTCAAGGAACAGAAGCCATTTAGTATGATCAACCAGCTAGTGGTGATGCCACCTGTTTTCCGAAATCACAATTTGTCACTGGGTTTTTTTAAGCTGTTAGCTGCCAAGCTAAGTCTGCTCACAGTACCTTAAAATATGCCACAGAGGATGGAGGAAAATATAAACAAATTCTCCCCCTTTCTGCTTTCTCAATATTACTAACTGTTCTCAGGTCCAACTCTCCAGAGAAGTGTATTTTCTTCCAATTCTCTCACTAATACAGTAGGAAGGAGGACATAGAATCCAAAAAAATAAATCTTGTCATTTTATCCATAGATATATCCAACATGCTCAGTTTGGGGGTAAGCTAGAGTTAAATTTAGGAAGCTGGGACCCATAGGACTTTTAAAAGAAACAAACTTTTCACCTACTATAAAGTTGAGAGCTCTATCATCCCAGGGGGAAACGAGTGCCTATCAATTCTCTCACAATGACTCACTGGGTTCAAATAAGTAAAACAGTTCTAAGTTCTGTATACTTCCTCCTGCAGTAAGCACTCTATAAAATGAACAGATACAATGCCAAGAAATAAAAGAGAAGAATTCATATTGGAATACATTCTCTGTGTCAGGTACTGAACTAACAATTTACAGAGGTCCTGAAATAACTGTTCTTTCTAGAGTAAACTTACTTTATTCAATGAGGAAAAAAAAAAACAATAGCCCCATGACACTGAATCGCTAACAATAGTGAAAATGATAATTTCTCCTTCCCAACTTAAAACAAGAAAAGAAAGAAAAAATAAAACCAAGCAAGCCATAAGTGCTTACTGAGTGTTTTATTCCCTCACTTATCCAGAACTGACAGTTTATTACTTTGAAGAAAACGCCACACAGAGACTTTATTTCCGGAGAATCCATTGTATTTGAAAATCCAAATGCGTTTTTCTATCCTGTCCTACTGAGTTCCGAATCTGGATCAGATACTGAATGTTAGGGCGATTCAGGGCTATCTCAAGGCAGATCACTACCATCCCCAAATGTCACAACAGTGACAGACAGCTTCCTGGAAACACACACATTAGTAATCTACCAACATACATTTCTTTCTGATCTTGTTGCTAAAACTTTGGGGAATATAGTGTATACAATACATAGCAGATTTTTGAAATCCCTTCTAGAATGTACTTGTCACTTTATTTCTATCAGAGTGTTTCTTCCACAGGGTAACTCTAAAAACTAAGAGTCCAACTCTGAGCATCATACACGAACATACACATTTTACCACTCACTTTTCAAATTCTTATAGCTGGAGACTACATTTCAGTGCTTCTAGTTACAGACATGCCAGGAGAAGAGTTTGTGAAATAATTTTAAACTGTATTTTCACTCTGAAACGTGAAGGGGAGTAAAATAAGTTAAGTCCAAATCCTGGTCAGAGAAGCTTTCCTACTAGTGAACTTCCTACTCAGAGCTAGCCATATTAATCACCAGTAAAACATCTTGCAAAATGAGAGAAAAGGCAGCAAGCTGGGCTGGCTCTCCTTGCAAGGACCATATTACTCAGCACTTGTTTGTAGATCTGTACTCGGCTGTGTACATTTCTGTCCAGCTGCCCTTTCAGACCACAGCATTCCCCCTAATGCTAAGGATCTTGTCTACAATTTCCTCTGGCTCACAGTAAAGTGCTATTTCAGTAAAACACAGCTGATGTTGAACACATGCGCAGGCTGGAGGACCTCCTTAACTAAATACCTGCCTTTCCCCCAGTTCCCCGCTTCGTTTTTTTATGCAAAAGAAAAGGTTAATGGCAAATAGGGTCGAGTTACAGTCACTTTGGAAATGAATATAGGTAAGCTAGAGGGAGGGAGGGAGGGAGGGAGGGAGGGAGAGAGAGAGAGAGAGAGAGAGAGAGAGAGAAGCCAGGCAAGTTCAATTTGTCCTGCTACCGCTCCTTTTGGTCCCCGAGGGCCAAAACAGATGCTGGAAAGGTAAGCTTTGAACCCCGCAAATACAAATCGCTGCCTCTGAGGCACAAATGCCATCCACTCAAGGGGCTGGCTAAGCCAAGAAAAGGGTTCTGAAAGAGTCCCCGAGCCACTCACTAGGGAAAAAGGTGAAGGAGGATTCCCTCTCCCTCTTCCAACTCATCCTGCCCTAAGAAGTCCCAGGTCTGGGTTCTGAGGTGTCCAAGTGAGACTAAGAGGAACAGCGGTGGCGGACACAGCCGGACTGGGGAAAGGAGCTTAGGGAGATGAGGGAGAAGCAGGAGACAAGGATGTCCGAGCTCTGGGCCCGGGCTTCTGGTACTTACCCTACAGGATAGCCGCCCCCCAGGTGCACATCTTCAGGGGCATCATAGAATTCCTCGGTGTCGCTTTCCGACGCCATTTATAGGACACACCCGCGGTTGAGGGGGCCGGCTCCGCCTAGAGAAAGGGTGATTCGGAGCGTCTCCTCCTCGTCAGTTAAGAGTGTGGAGAGGTGGGTCCCGGGCAACACTGAGGAGGGCACAGATGACGTGGAGTGAGACGTCGGTTAGGGACCTGGGACCACCTTCGGTTGCTGGGCTAAGAGGATGACCTGCGGAGCGACTGCCTGAGGTGGCTGCAGTGGGTCTGGGACAGTAGCCAGCGACCCGGGGCGTTAGGTGTATGGAGAGCGCTAGAGAAGAGGCTGTGGCGCTTCTCCGTCCCGGAGAGCAGGCAGCGGGCGTGCCAGCGACAGCAGCTCCAATTTCTCCCGCAGCGGCAATTACAGTTGCAGGGAAAGCTACTAGCCCGCAAAATACCGACGCGCACCTAACCTCGCGAGATTTCGCGGCCGGCCGGTTAAAGCGTGGGCGGGGCGGAGAGGTGGCGGGGGGGGCGGTCCCAGAGAGGCAATCTTCTGATTACTAATGCGGGAGCAGCCTGTCAAAATGGCGCAAGCGTGTCGAGGGTGTTTAGTCGAGGCCGGAAGTAGTGGGAATAAGGGCGGTATCTAGCCTGCGGAGGGGAGGAGTCTAGGACGTGCGCAGGAGCAGCTGGGTGCCAAAACTCCGAGGCACGCCCGACTTCGGTGCAGTTTCGCTTAGACATTTATTTACTAATGCTGCTAACGGCAGTTCAAAAGAAGCATTTTGACAGGGATGATTTTGAGGCTCTTCCGTTCATCCTGAGAGAGCTCCCTGGGCATTTGGGATTGGATATTAGTCGTTTCAGCCAAGTCTGAAATCTACCGCCTTAGGGTTTTGGCACTTTTTAGCATCTTTAGTCTGTAGGAATAGACCTATCTTATTCACTTACTATGAGATCCCTAATTGAGATCCCTACATATGATCCAGATGGCCAAGGGGCAAAGTTCATAAAAAAGAGATAGCTGGGGTGTGTCCCATTTCCAAAGAGTAATGGTGGATTTATTGCTGGAGCTGAGCCAGCATAAGAAATTCAACTTTTTCTCAATACTTAACTGTCATCGCTGCCCATGATGTGAGAGAAATTATATACTGCCCAAGATGTATCACATAACAGTGCAGGCAGGGGAGTTATAGATTCTTTTGAAAGTATAACTTTTGTCAAAAATTACTACTAGATTTTATGTGTTTTAAATGTTTTAACATAAAGAATAGATTTATGGTCCTTACTACAAAATAAACTGGTGAGATGATACAGCTCTATTGACGTTTTCTACAGTGTTTACAGTGATTAACACATCACATTGTACTACCCCAAATATAAACAATTATTTGACAATTAAAAATAAATTAATATGCCGGGCATGGTGGCGCACGCCTTTAATCCCAGCACTCAGGAGGCAGAGGCAGGCGGATTTCTGAGTTCGAGGCCAGCCTGGGTCTACAAAGTGAGTTCGAAGACAGCCAGGGCTATACAGAGAAACCCTGTCTCGATAAAAAACAAACAAACAAACAAACAAACAAACAAAAAAGTTAATTAATACTGGGTGCAGTGATGCTTCCAGCCATACAAGCATTTGAGAGGTGGAGGCAGAAAGATCAGTATTCCAAAGTCATCTCAAGCTATGTGAGTTTGAGTTCAGCCTGTGATACCTAAGAAACTGTTCAAAAAAAAATTAAAATTTCTTGTTCACTATACTATGGAAGACAGCCTATTTTGTTTTGATTCATGAAAAATTATCAAAATATATTGTTATATGAAAACATATAGCCATATAAATTTATGAATTTATTTTCTTCCTAATTACCAGTGAACCTATACATTTCTTAAAATATTTTGGTTTATTGTAGAGGTATTACCTGTATGAATATTAAAGAAAAATATTTTGATGTTGTGTTGCTATGTGTGGAATATGTAGAATTCAGTAAACATGTATTATTTGGTGTCATGAAGAATTCCAAAATGCTGAAGACAGTTTGAATATGAAGAAGGCAACTTTGTTACCATCTTACACAAGCTCACAGTCTAGTGATGAAGTTTTATTTGAATTTTTATTTCAATAATCTATGCCAATTCTCTTGGAGTGTCTAAGGTAAGTTAAACATTAATTTCTCAGTTGAGAAAAGGTCAAAATAGGTAGTAGGAATGATAAGCCAATGACATCTTAGAGCTATTATGGCTGTCTATTTAAGTGCTTTTATAACTGCATGGAAGTTAATTGCTGGGAGCAATAAAACATACCCTAACCTTCATCACTTTTGAAAAAGTTAAAGATGTGTTTATTTTACCTGAGTATCTGTTTCTGAGTTTTAAAGCATTAAGCTCAAAGCAATGGTGTTTTAAAGTTTTCATTATAAATGAGCCCAATAATCAAATTTAATTTCACAGGAAAGTCCATATATATATTAAATGTTCTTATTGAAGCAAGGATAGTTGAAGTCCCTGTTTTATTGGCCTTCGCTGACTCTTTCATGAGGCTATGTGAAACAAACATAAGGAAAAGGAAAACTATTTATATGTGTGTGTGTGTGTGTGTGTGTGTGTGTGTGTGTGTGCTCACGGTTTCCATGGAAGTAGCAGTTGGAATGTTGATTGTGTGGTTTGCAAATTTACTATTAGATACATTACAATTATTTTTGTACTCTGGTCTATACAGTAGTATTTTGTGGGCCACCTCATAACTGAAAGTACCCTTAAATTGATTATTTGAATTCATTCCACTAAAATCATAAGACCTCACAAAATTGTATGCATAAATGGAAATTATGAGAAAATATTTTCCCATTTGGCTGATTCCCAATGGCTAGAAGAACTACACAGACCTAAGGCTAAGGTTGGTTTAAGGGAAATCTTTCTGCTTGGCTATCATCCTTCTCTACATAGCAATAATTCTACTCTAAAGGGAAGAAGCCACCATTACTATGGAACAGCTTTGTGTGGGTATTTTCTCTCCTCTTAACAAGAATCATATAAACTGTATCCCTACAGCTAGTATTATGACAACCCTGGCAGTAGTCAGTTAGAACATCAGGAATCCAAGAAACTAATAATCCGTGTAGCCTTTTCTTGTAAGCAAGCAAGACAATGATAACTCAGGGGGAAAAATGCATAGAGGATTAGATTGTTGGAGATACAATGTAGATGTGAAAAGATTTGATATTGCTATTTACGAGATATTTTTATGGGTTTTGAAGTAGCAGAATCCATAAAGTACATGTTCTCAAATTATTGAGAACTTGTCAGGGACAAGATAACATTTGGTAATCATTGGCTCTAAATTATCTGTTGGAAAGGTCAGTTGTGTTTTAACTGTAATACTAGGTATTAAAAAATTGTTCCTATTTGGCCTTGAAATCTTTTTTCAGCCCTTCAGTGTGCCTTTAAAATTATACTTTGTATTAGCATGACAATGAATTTTAAAACTAGTGAGAACTAAAATAAAAAGTCTAGAAATGTATTGACATAGGAGAAATAACCTGCAATTCAAATGTGTTATTTTATAACAGAATATTATGTAGCCATGAATTTTATTCAGAACTCTGAAAGAAAGCAAATTAGAATTATCTTTCAAAGGGGAAATCTGTTAGATGATATTTGTTCTTTCATAATAAATACATTACAAATAGAGCATGAGGAAAATTTCACATTTACACATATGTATTAATTTCATTGCTCCAAAATTAGGTAAAATCAAAAGTTCACAATTAAACTGAATCAAATTGCACAGGAATACACAAAATGTATACACCCATACCTCAGAAATCTACCACCTAACAAAATTCATTGTGTTTAAAATCCCATGTGTTCACATCTTCTGGTTTGTGGTCAGGTAAGGCTCTTAACACTATTTCAAAATAATTCAAACTGTAACCTTTTTGATACCTACTTCATTTCTTAAAATGGTATTTACTTAAAAATTTTTCAAATGAATATATATATATATATATATATATATATATATATATATAATGTTGAATATACCTTCCTCCTCATATTATCCTGCCCATGTTTTCTGTAAATAAACATTAAGATTTCAAAATAAGGTGCTATGTATATTGTATTTTCTTACTATGGGTAAAATTGTGCTTCCATTTTTATGAACTTCATATCTTTTTGTATATAGTCCATACAAATGATGACATTTGATGCATTCAAGGCTCAATATATAAAAGTGTTCTCTCCATGTGTCCATCTTTTGTTACCTATGCTTTTTTTAAAATATACTTTGGCCTTGGGTTTTATTGCTAATGGTTTCCTTCTTATAGATAATGTAAATGGCTGCAAGAAAATTCAGTTCATAATATCTTAACCATAAATATTTTTCCCTTTTTGGTATTGGGGATGGAACATAGTGCCTTGTGCCTATACTTAGGAAGCATGTAAGGTCATAGGAGAACTGTTATTTTTCAGGCCTGGGTCAACCAATTGGTTCTCTGCCACATGCCCAGTAGAGAAAAACTTGCATGTTTATCTCAGTCACTTAGATTATGTAAACTATATAATATGATTTTGTTAAGCAAAGGATATGAACAGACAGGAAGAATTGTTTGCTATAAGTTCATAAGGGATAAATCCCTATATTTATTTGCATGAAAAGAGCTTAAAATATGTTAAATGAAAACATGATATAGAATAATACATGTAATAATCTCATTTGTGTGAAATCATTTATTTGTATATCTATATGTTTAGCCACATAGAGAGATTTATGGTAGCATATTCAGAAAGAAGCCATGGTGATATTTTTAGATTGCTGATTAAAATAATAACAGTAGGGAACTGGAGAGATGGCTCAGCGGGCAAGAACACTGGGTCCTCTTCCAGAGGAGGCAGGTTCAATTTCCAGCACCCACTTAGCATCTTAACTCTCTGCTACTCCATTTCCAGGAATCTGACACCCTCACACAGACATACATGCAAGCAAATACTAATGTACAATAAGTAAATAAATTGTTTAAAATGTACAAGAAGAGTAGATTATGTGTGTGTGTGTGTGTGTGTGTGTGTGTGCGCCTTATTTTTTTCTTTATGGAATTATTAAATATCCTACAATAACTATTATTTTGTAAATAAAAGGACTATATTAAAACAAACCATGTAAGTTATCATATATTAGATAGACTTACATTTTCAGTGTTTTGCATAACTATGAGTCCTGGGCTTATTGATAATTCCATAATTTAGGTCTTGGGTTTATTTAATAAATTTCACTGAGAAACTAAACTTGGAAATAATACTCACAAAACAAAAGAAAAATATATTTGGGATGTAAATATTGTACTGTTGAAAATGCCATACTATTTACACTTTGATAGACATATAAGAGAATAAGCAATGGTAATTTTAAAGCAACTACTAAATGGCAAACTAATGTGAAATGTCTAGGAATAAGACATGTTAGAGCACCGGGCATGGTGGCGCACACCTTTAATCCCAGCACTTGGGAAGCAGAGGCAGGTGGATTTCTGAGTTCAAGGCCAGCCTGGTCTACAGAGTGAGTTCCTGAACAGCCAGGGCTACACAGATAAACCCTGTCTTGAAAAAAACAAGTAAACAAACAAACAAACAAAAGACATGTTAGAGATACGTTTCTAATAATATTCTCTGGACATAATGGTGTTTTTCAAAGCAATAAGGTATATATATAGCCTTATATAAAAAAGATGTAAACAAAGACACATGAAATTTATGCTTTAAAAAAATCACTCAAATCAAAATATGGGACTGTATGCCTATAATCCAAACATTTAGAAGCTAAAGCAGAGAGATTGCTACAAGGTTGAGACCACCTTGGGCTACCTAATGAGTTTGAGCAACACCAACTCTGGATCAATAGAGAAACCTTGTCTCAAGTTAGAAGAGTTTGGATGAGGGGGTGTGGAGAGACAGAAAAACAGACTGGACAAATGGTTTAGTTGTTAAAACACATACTGCTCTTTCAGAGTATCTGAGTTTAGTTTTCATGTCAGACAGCTTCTGAGGTCTTACTATGTAGCTCTGGCTGCCTTGGTGCTCACTATGTAGACCAGGCTGGCCTTGAACTCATGAAGATTTGCCTGTATCTGCCCCTCTAGTACTGGGATCAAAGGTGTGCACCACCACACCCAGCCTTTAGTCACAAATTGAATAATTCCTTTGTAATTTTCACCAGTGTGTATGTTTATGTATGTGTGCAGGGAGGGGGATATCTATCCATCTATTTATTGTTGAACTTAAACTATTGTCAAACATTTATGAAGAAATGTCAATCAGGCGTCCTGAACATATGTATCCAGTCAACAGGAGTCAATACAATTTTTTGATTCTATAAACTATTTCATCTCAGAATTTGGATGTTGAAATCTAATTTCCAATGTGATTGTATTTAGAAATGAGAAGAAATTTTTTTTTTAAAAAAAAAGTGTCCATGCGGCTTTTCTTTTTCTTTCTTTCTTTTTTTTTATAATACCTTTTATTTATTTATTTATTTATTTATTTATTTATTTATTATACGTAAGTACATTGTAGCTGTCTTCAGACACTCCAGAAGAGGGCGTCAGATCTTGTTACGGATGGTTATGAGCCACCATGTGGTTTCTGGGATTTGAACTCCAGACCTTTGGAAGAGCGGTCGGGTGCTCTTACCCACTGAGCCATCTCACCAGCCCGAGAAGAAATTTTAAACATCACTACCCAAATCTCATATCTAATGAATACATTTCTTCTATAAAGTCCTCTGATACATAATCTTTCAGGGCCATAGAGCTTATTTTTCCAATCAGGTTGTTTTTGGTTGGGTTTTTTTTTTTTTGGTTTTATTTTGTTTTATACTTGTATTGTAATAATTTCAAATATTAACAAATTTCTTCATATTATTTAAATTGAAACTATATTTCTCTAACTTCAGTCCTTTTATAATTATAGTTACTGTCTTAGGGTTTTACTGCTGTGAACAGACACCATGACCAAGGCAACTTTTATAAGGATAATAATTAATTGGGGCTGACTTATAGGTTCAGAGGTTCAGTCCTTTATCATCAAGGCAAGAACATAGCAGCATCCAGGCAAGCATGGCACAAGAAGAACTGAGAGTTCTACATCTTCATCTGAAGATCACTAAAAGACTGGCTGTCAAGCAGCTAGAAAGAAGGTCTTAAAGCCCACACCCACAGTGACGCACCTACTCCAACAAGGCCACACCTCCTAATAGTGCCACTCCTTGGATCAAACATATACAAACCATCACAGTCACTAAATCTTTGCAATACTTTTCATCTGTCTAAAGATGGTTGTTTTAGTTTCCATGTACTGCCATGATGGGATACTTGAGACTGGGTAATTTCTAGAATTGTATTTTATCTCATACCATTCTAGAGGCTGCAATGTCAACATTGGGGTTCATATTAGTACTTCAAGTACTTCAATATCCTATAACCAAAATGAGGGAAAGAGGAAAGACAAGGCTCATTTCGTTTTTATAACAAATTTAGTCTTTCAGCAACAGACCTACTGAACAGTAATAATAATCCATTCATGAACCACATAATCTATTCACCTCTTATAAGACCCTAGCTCTCAAAAGAGTTGTATCAGATATCATAGCATATGAACTTTAGGGGAACAATTTTCAAACATAACAACACTCATAAATTCTCTTTATGTTTTATCTTAGAAATACAACTTGCATGTTTACAGTGTTCAAAGACAGAGTTAAGTGAAAATTTCATTTGCAAAATGAAGTCACAGGGAAACATATAGATGCTAATACATCAGTGTTCAACATATGGAGATTTCTTGTTTAGTGGTTTCTGTGTTCCTAGTGATAATGTTATATTGAAGTAGCTCTTTATACTTTTTCAGACAGTTTTTTTTTACTTACCAGTAAAGTAATTATTATCATTAGTGTTTACTAGATTCCAGATACCATACTTTGTGTATATTACTTTGCTTAATTTATGCACTACATGAGGAAGATGCTAATATTGTCCTCATTTTTCTTGTAGATACACTAGGGTTTAGAAGAATTTTATAACTCAGTTAAAGTTTCACAGATAGCATTTATTTAGTGTCAGGATTTGATGCCAGATCAATCTGAATTGAGAGCTTAAATTCTTAATTTTGGGTTAGCAATGATCACACTTTCACCTTCACTTTGTCAGTGTGAAAACTGAGCTGTTCTGAGCTGTCCTATATCTACTGTGAGTATTTGAAGTTCATTGTAGCCTAACTAGCTTGTAGCAAATGAACATGTTGATGAAGCAACTGTCTGATATAATATAACAAAAATTAAAGCAGGTAGTTGATGTAAGATAGGGGTGGCCCCATTGGAGTTGGTACAGACACCAAGTTCTCAGCACAAAGGAGGTTTATAGCCCAGGAGGAACAACCAGGGGTAGGTGGGGTAGGTGGCAGTGAGTATGAATTGGGCAAACGCAGGCAGCAGCATGTGTTTTTTTTTTCCGGAGTGGGTTTTATGAAGAAAGGGGAGTGTCTATGGCATGTTTCATATAAATAAATATATATTTCAGTTGAAGGTAAATTAAGTTGGATTCTAAGATGGGCTCAACATTCCCAGACCCTGGTATATGCACCTTCTCTGGATTATTCTGTCTGACAATCAATATTAATGTCTCGAGGGGACTATATAAGTTGTAATTAAAGTCCCAAATCAGTTGACTTTACAATTATGGAGATTCTATAGATGGATCTGACCCAACTATAGGAATTCTCTGAACGTAGTTTTCCCTGGCAAATCAGGGAAAGGAACTCTGGCTTTCCTGGAAGGAAGCAAACATCTCTGTTGTGAACTGCCTGTGAGGACCACAGAATGTGGATTGTGAGCATTCTGTAGGAACTGACTGAAGCTTCCTGCCAATAACCAGACTGTAAATGAAGACCTCAGTCCTAAGACCACAGGAAGGTGAATCCTGCCAACAGCTTTAGTGGACTTGAAAGAGGATCCCAAGCTGCAGATAAGAATTCAGATTCACGTGACTTTGTCTTTCTTTTAAGTAGGTATATTATTCATTATTATTATTTAGTAGGAAGTTTAAGTGTTTACATTTTTCTTTACTTATTGACTCTACATCCTGCTCACTGTCCCCCTCCCACAATTCTTCCACACCCCTCCCCTTCTTCTCTGAGAGGGTGGGGGCCCCTGAATATCCCCCACCATGGAACATCAAGTGTCTGTAGGACTGAGGACATTCTCTCCCACTGAGGCCAGAAAAGGCAGCCCAGCTAGAAGAATATATTGCACAGACAGGTGACAGCTTTTGGAATAGTTGTTTGAACCCACGTGAAGACCAAGCTGCACATCTGCTACCTATGTGCAGGGAGACCTAGGTCCAACCCATGTATGTTCTTTGGTTGGTAGTTCAGTCTCTGAATGGCCCAAGGGTCCAGGCTGGTTGACTCTGTTGGTCTTCCTGTAGAGTTCTAATTCCCTTTGGTGCCTACAGTCCTTCCTTCCGTTCTTCCATAAGAACCCCAAAGCTCTGTCCACCATTTGGCAGTGAGTCTGAGCATCCCTCTGAGTCAGCTGCTGGGTGGAGCCTCTGAGCTTAGAGCCCAGTCAGATTGTATGCAGACTTCTGTTTTACAAGGGTATCAGCTAAGACATCAGTGGTTTAAGCTGCCAACTCTATGGTAATTTCTTATGAATCTATATAAATCCAATACATAAGTAAACATCCCTGTCTTCTTGCTCTTAGTGAAGAACCACAGATATAGATAAATTATGATTAAAAACAAGCTAAGGCTATGTAAGTCTTTGTCCTTGAGTGCACATAATGAAATGTAACATTGGAATGAATATTGATTAAGATGTAATGATAAAGAAGAAAAAATCCAGTAAATTGAGAAAAATAACCTAAATGCACCTAAAATATGAAAGAAATATCTACTTTCACAAATAATCACACATACACTGAATCACACATTTGTATTCCACCTCATTTGCAAAATATTATCTAGAACCCCAGTAGCCCTGCCATCCATTTGATGTTAGGGAATGGCTGCCATCTTGTTTACAGGACCTTTTCACAGTCACTAAACTTGCATGCCTTTAAAATTTGTGCTTAGTTACAATGCCTAACCTTTGAATTGCATTCCAGGTACTTTTTTTGGAAATCCTTATTCATGTATAATCAAAAAAGTTATATGTTTATAGTATAAAGTACAATACTTTGAGAGAAGCGTATATTTTGAAATATTAAATAAATTAATTTATATCAATCACCTTACATACTTAGCACTTTGTTGTACTGATCAAAGCAATTTTTATGTTTATATTCTTTTAATTTTTGACTGGGTCTCCCCATGTCATTCAGACAAGCCCTCCTGCCCCAGTCTCCTGAGTGGTAGTAATAAAGGTGTGTAAAACCACACACAATTCATAACTATAGTCATATACAATAGATGTCTAGAACTCATTATCCCTGTCACATAACTGAAATTTTGTGCCATTCAACAGATATCTTCCTATTTCACAGCTGTCTCTATACTTCCTCCAAGTTTAGAAAATCACTATTATACTCTACTTTTATGAGTTTGCTGTTTTTACAAGCCACATATAAGCGATATCTCAAGGCATCTGTCTTTCTGTGCTTGTCTTATTTCACTCAATGAGTGTCTAAAAAGAACTGGATTCCAAAAAACAAAAGAACGAAAAGTCTCTTGTCATGTAGCCTCAGTGTATAGAGTGCTAGAATGAGAGAGGTGTGCTTTCATGCCTGGCCCATTTCCTTCCTCTTAGTTTCTATAGTAAGGTTTGCATTAATATCACTGCTGACTTTCTAGCATCATTATTTAGTTCCACCCTGGTTACTTAATCATTCATCTTTCATACTTTCTTTAAAATTTTTTAAAGACTTATTTTTATTTATTTTACTTATTTTATTTTGTCTGCATTTACACCTCTGCCTACCAAGAGAGGACATCAGACCCCATTATAGATGGTTGCAAGCCATCATGTGGTTGGTGGGAATTAAACTCAGGACCTCTAGAAGAGCTCTTAACTGCTGAGCCACTTCTCCTGCCCTCTCTTTAACACTTATTTTTTATATTAATTAATTAATTTAGTGTGTATGTAAGAAAGAAAGTATATGTATGTGAGAAAGACAGAGACAGAGAGAGACAGAGAGAGCACAAAATATGTGTGGAGGTTTTAGGACAGCTTACATAAATCTATTCACTCCTACTCAGTCAGTCCTAGGGAACCAAACACAAGTCAGCAAGCACCTCTACCAGCTGGATAATGTCACCAACCCTATTTATTGATTCTTGTTTTTTGGTTTTGGTTTTTGGGTTTTGGTTTTTTCGAGACAGGGTTTCTCTGTGTAGCCCTGGCTGTCCTGTAACTCACTTTGTAGACCAGGCTGGCCTCGAACTCAGAAATCTGCCTGCCTCTGCGTGCGCCACCACGCCCGGCTCTATTTATTGATTCTTAAGCAGAATTAAGAATATATTAAAGGTTCATTACATGTCAGGAATTATATTATTTAGTGAACTAATAGTTCTATGGCTTATTTCTTTCCCAACCTCTTTGATATACAGTCAAGTTTTCTTTGTAGCCAAGGATTACCATGAACTCCTTATTCTTCCACCTCTACCTAAGTGCTAGGATTACAAGTGCCTGGATTTCTATAGTTCTTCTCCATTGGTATATTTAACCCTGTCATCTGAGCATTTAATTTTAAGTTTGACTTGAAGCTCCAGTATCCTGTGCCTCAATGTGACCCAAGTTACCAATAGATGAGGCTCCATTAAGTAAATTTTCAGTTCTTAGAACATTGAACTTCTTAGTTTTCACTGATGGTCTTTTTCCTGTATTCATGATTTTCATGTTTGAAGGCCAGTCGTTGGATATCAGCCTTCTCCACCTTCCCCTGATTATAGTCTTCTTACATTCTCTGGCTAGTACTAAGTTTTACACTGAAAATCAGCCTTTCTCTTTTGCACGCTTCATTCATCCTGTTTTTACCACCCTGCACAGCTGAGTCACACTTGGTGGTGGCTGTGGTTGAGAACATATATTCTACTTCAAGCAGTTGTTCCTAAAGAGCTGAAGAACTACAGAAAGTGGGTCAAACACTTGAGTAGAAGGCCACAGACCATTTTTGTTCCAGTAGAATGAGAATATGTAGGCATAGAGCTTTAATTGGTTTCAAACTGAATTACTTTATAACCAAAACTTTATCCAAAAGGCAGTCTGTGATAGTTTATCTTAATTTTCAACTTGATGGGATCTAGAATCACCCAGGAGACAAGCCTCTGGGTATCTTCATTGGGTTAATTAAAGTGTGAAGATCTACCCATTGTGGGTAGGACCTTGGGTTAAGATCCTCGATTGTATAAAGAGGAGAAAATGAGCAGAACACAAATGTGCATCTTATTCTCTTCTTCTTGACTAAAGATTTAATGTGGGTATCTGCTTCAAGCTGATGCTGCCTTGGCTTCTCTACCATGATAGACCTTAACTTGAACTATGAGCCAAAATTAACCTTTCCTTCCTTAAGTTCTTTGGCCAGGGTATTTTATCAGAGTAGCCAGGTGTGTGTGTGTATGTGTGTGTGTGTGTGTGTGTGTGTATGTGAGAGAGAGAGAGAGAGAGAGAGAGAGAGAGAGAGAGAGAGAGAGAGAGAGAGAGAGAACAAAGAGTGTGAGTGTGTGTGTGTGTGTGTCTTAGGTGAGACTAAGACAAGGTTATTCACTTATTTGATTGGAGGTTTAAATATAGTTCTTCTGCTGTGCATTTGTTAGTGAACAGCTGTTCAGCATCCACCATTTTGGTTGTGGAATAGAAATCAATGAGGCTATAGAAATAAAAATAGGTTTTCTATCTTCATGTTCTATATGTGGGAAAATTGAGATACAAGCTATATTTCATAAGAGCACTGGAAAACACTCTGGACCTTAGTTGACACTACCATAGGAGTATGGATTAGTATAATAGTAGAGGAGATTTCTGATATTGTAGAGGAAGACACTCTATTATGTAGCAAGGGAAATGTAATGATTTATTTTCAGTTTATACTCCAAATTTGTTTTTCTTCCAAGCAATGCATTTTAAGTGAACCTTCTACGATTTTATATTCTGAAGATTTATTTTTTAAAAAATGATAAAATTTGAATATTAGAGTTAACACAACTGTGGAATCAGTTAGACCTCTTAATCTCAACCCAAATTATCTTCCTTATCCACACAGTTATGTCTTGACCGAGGCTCAAGTATCCTGGATAGAGCCACATGTCATTTGGAATACATAGTTAGATAATTTATTCATCAGGGAATATATTTTTGTATTAGTCATGATTCTCTAGAATACTAAAACTTCTCTCCTCTCCCTCCCTACTCTCTCTCCCCCCCCCTCTCTCTCTCTCTCTCTCTATATATATATATATATATAAAATTTATTTTTTATTTTTTAATTATTATTTTCTTTATTTACATTTCAAATGCTATTTATATATTTATTAAAATAACTTGCAGGCTATGATACAAGTAATTCAATAATGGCTGTCTATGAATGAAAAGTCAAAGAATCCAAAAATTGCTCGATCGATGAGGCTCAATGTCTCAGCTAGTCTTCAATATGTATTCTGGAAATCCTGAAGAAATTGGCACTAATTGACTTACCAGCAAGGCAAGAGCAGCTAGATAAAGATCAAAAGGTTCCTTCTTCCATGACCTCATATAGCAGAAGGTGTGACCCAAATTAAATAGATGGCTTCCCACCTCAAGATCTGCACCAAAGGCCTATGACTTCACATACCAAAGGTCGAGACTAGAGTGGATTTAACACTCCCCAAAAATCTCACAGGTGTGCCATTTCTTTTTTCTTTGTTTTATTTTTTATATTCAATACTTTATTGTTGTCCCTGGGATTTTCTTCCTTTGTAGTTTGTTTCTAAATCTGCCATGTCTCAGCCTCTGCATTTTCTTACTTAATTTTATTAGATATTTTCTTTATTTACATTTCAAATGCTATCCTGAAAATTCCCTATAGCCTCCCCCCGCCCCTGCTCCCCTAACCACCCACTCCCACTTCT
>NC_034613.1:15582344-15604116 GCF_900095145.1 Mus pahari | reverse complement strand
AAGGATTTTTGTGTTTTCTCTTTAAGGACATCTACCTGTTTAGCAGTGTACTCCTGTATTTCTTTAAGGCCTTCTCCCTCTTTAGCAGCGTTATCCTGTATTTCTTTAAGTGAGTTATTAATGCCTTTCTTAATGTCCTCTATCAGCATCATGAGGTATGATTTTAAATCCGAGTTTTACTTTTCGGGTGTGTTGGGATATCCAGGACTGGCTGAGGTGGGAGTGCTGGGTTCTGATGATGGCGAGTGGTCTTGGTTTCTGTTAGTAAGATTCCTATGTTTGCCTTTCCCCATCTGGTGATCTCTGGAGTTAGTTGTTATAGTTGTCTCTGGTTGGAGCTTGTTCCTCCTGTGATTTTGTTAGCCTCTGTCAGCAGTCCTGGGAGTCCAGCTCTCTCCTGAGTCTCAGTGGTCAGAGTACTCTCAGCAGGCAAGCTCTCCTCTTGCAGGAAAGATGCACAGAGGTCTGGCATTCAGACTTGCATCCTGGCTGAAGATGTAGACCCAAAATGGGGCCTGTCCCAGAAGATGTGTCCCTCTGCAGTTTGCACACTCAACTGCACAGACTAGTCTCTGAGGGACCCTGGACACAATATGGCTCTCTTACCTGCTCTGGCAGACAGAGCCTTCCTGAGTGGCCACCTTTCCTCTGGAAGGGAAGTTGCCCGGATGCCTGAAGCCTGAAACAGGGTCTGTCTCAGAAGCTGTGTTGCTTCTGTCTCTCCCAGAAGCTGTGTAACTTCTGCAGTCCACACTCTCACCAGTGCAGACTGGAGCCTGGGTGACCCAGAGCAAAGATGGTTCCCTTACCAGCTCAGGTGGTGAGATCCCTCCCAGGCAGACACCTCTCCCCAGCTGGAAGGTGTTCAGATGTCTGGAGCCAGAAACCTGGTCTATTCCAGAAGCTGTGTTGCTTCTGCAGTCTGCCCTCTCACAGGCACCGACTGGAGCCTGGGCGACCCCGAGCAAAGATGACTCCCTTACCAGCTCAGAGGTGTGCCATTTCTGGATTGTCATTTATTCTAGATGTAGTCAAGTTGATAAGCAAGAATAGCCATCACAATTTTGAAGGAAGTTTTATCACACTGATTACACAATAGGGATGGATAGTTTAACAATGGTCATCTGAAGCTAGAGTAACAGAAAACCTGGTCTTTTCTTAGTGTATAAAGCTGAATAACTGTTCAGCAGTCCTGGTTTCAATTCTTAGATGCTGGTCTTCAATATAGGTCGAAAGGTTAAAGAAGCAAAGCTCTAATAGCAGATGCAGCAGTGGCGACAGTAGCAAAACCAGATTCCCTGACCAGTGAGGAGCAAGCAGTTCCTTTTCCATGGGGCTTTTTAGAACTGGACTGGCAGGAAGGAATTGCCAATTCCCTCAACTAATCCTCCCTGGAAATCCATTCATATACCCTTAGCTGTCTTTAAGTTGGTTCTATATCTAATCATATCAACAATCATGATTAGATATCATATCTCTTTCTCTCTTTTCCAGCACCACTTTTGAACCTGCAGGTTGCACATTAACTGAAACAATTGCTCATTCTTACTAACTAGTTCACAAGTATCAAGTGGCTTGTAGTGTATATTAAAAGCAGCAAAGATTAACATTGTAATTAATTAATTTTTAATAATTAATTAGAGCTAGTACTTGGGGTTCCTGGTTCCCATAAGCATTCTGAAGCAAGCAGGAATTAAATATCACAAATGAATGAGGGCAAATTATGAAGAACAAGCAGTAATCCCCAGAAAATGCATATGGGCCACTTCCTTGGGGAACTCTGAAGATTAATATCAAAGCACACTCTAGTCAATTATATTCTTTTTTATTTAAATAAAAGTAGTAAATTAAGCATAATGCATATGTGTGTGCACATATGTATAAATGTGTAAATGTGCTCAAGAAGGTAAATTGTTTTGTTTTCTAGCCTCTCTCCTTCCCTCTTTTCCTCTCCTCTTCTTTTTCTATCTTCCTTCTTTTCTTTTCAAGTCATGATATCACCATGTTTCTCAAGCTAGCCTATAGCTCACTGTAAATTCCAGGATGGCCTTGAACTTATTATTCTCCTACCTCAGTGACCTAAGTGCTGCAATTTCAGGCATGCTCCAACATACATGGTAATATATAGTTCTTATCAGTAGAGTTCAGATTCATTTTGTTTTCAGTGGATGGCTTTGCTCTCTTCTTAAATCCCCCAAATTAAAGAACTAACTATACATAGTTACGTGTATATGGCCTATTGACTGTGATAAAAACTAAATGCTTAAACTGAATAAAGCTATATAAAGTGACATCTCTTGCTGTTGGTAGTATTCAACTTATACATTTACTTGGAAAGAGTATTAAAAGACAGGGGTTCTGAGATTTTATTCTTGTATAGATCTATCAAATTGTGTCTGCTTGAGAAGACACTTATATCATCATTTAATAATTCTCTGAAAGAGAATGTGATACAAGAAGTCATTAAGTAAAACTTTACATATTGTTTACTTAAAGCAAATGTACACACACACACACACAAATATACAATATATAGTTTTGCTATGTTTCCCAGTTTAACCCTGAAATACTAGGCTCAAGCAATCTCCCTTTCTCTTTCTTTGTAATTTGGAATATAAACTCATGTCGTTATGCCAAGCTCCATGTCATATTTTTACAACTTAAGGATTTGTCATTTCACCATGAACTGTAGCTTCTAGCAACAAACACCCAGAATATCTGTAAACTAATATTGGCTTTGCTCCAGTTGACTGAGATTTGAAAGGAGAAGTTTAAGTGAAAATATTAAAATATAAGTCTCTCTCTGTCACACATGCTTGATGGCAATTAATAGTTGTCATAGTTCCTCTGAAGATTTGTGCCACTAACTCCTGAATGGGGACAAAAAACTCAATTGGAGGCAGGTGAGGAAATGCAGTTTGACATGACAGATGGATGATATCTAAAGCTAGACTCACAGAAAACAAATCCAAAATTTAAGAGTGTTTTGGAAAAAAAATATGAGAGAAAATATTTGGAATCGACAGCGTTAAGGGTTGGAAGAAGCTTGTAGGGGTACAGAATATATGATCAAAGTGCAGGGGCCAGGAAGGGAGTCTGTAAAGAGGCAATAGAGGGAAACTGTAGCCTGTTCCGGGTGTTATTATCCTGGGAGCAAGGACCAGGAACAGTGTGGGAGCAGGGTTTCTATCACAAGCAGGGAAGAGGTAGGGAAAAACAGGACATTCTAGGAGCAGTGAGAGGGAAACCAGCCAAGTAAGTGATGAAAGGTAATCAGGAAGCCAGTGCTGTTTCAGTCCAAAGCCAAAAAACATGTCTGTTGAAGGCAGATAATAGAGAACAAAGGGGAAGTTAAAGCCTATATTATAACCTGGGGAATAAGGGGAAGGACATAGAGGAGATTAATTGGAAAATCTGAGTTTGGGATCTAGGGAATATTGTCACCCTTTATATTCAAACTAAGTGCTGGAAGGAACTACTTTATAAATTCATCTGCTCAGTGTCTATCACTAGCTGCCATCATTGCAAATATACCAAACTTTTCCCGATTTTCTTTCCATTGTTTTCTGCATGTATTTTGGCTGAGGGAAACTGGGAGAGAAAACAAGGCAAGGTCTAACCAGAAAGGTTCATTTCATTCCATTTGTAACCACATAAAGACCTCCACTAAAGAATGAGTACTCACATCTACAATGCATGCCATCTCAGTCCTGAAAATAGAAAGCATATTTGCTATTTTTTATAAAAGAAATTCTTAAATGGTTCTTCTTATTTTATGACTATGTAAGTAGGGAAACCAATTACTTTTGAATCCTGTATTTTTTTTTAATTAGCTATACATTGCATCCTGACACTTGTTGGCAGTTCATAGCTCAATAAAATATTTATGTCCCTCTTCTTTTAGAAATATGTAAAGGTCCCAGACCTTAAATATGCCATATGTATCCAGGTCATCGAGGTGAAATTGTTGAGAAGGTCCTTTCACAAGACACCTTGCCAAAATATGGGGCACAGGTTAAAGAATACACATATCCTAGATCCAACTTGGGTTTTTTATGACTCCATGTCCAGGGACTTCTAAATTATGGTTAAACATTCTCGCCTAAGATGAAGACTCAAGTTTTCTGTTGTCTTCTTTGTTGTGGAATGACAGCAACAGGTGCCCTCTATTTCCAGGGTCTCTGAACTCTTTAGTAATTCCATAAATAACTTCAAGATGTCTGAGCTGGGCTTGCTGAGCCATCTTCAAGACATTTTAGCTTGGCAGCTGTTGGTAAGAATGTGAGGGTGTAATGGATCTATGTAGAGAAACTTCTCTGGGGATAAATTGTTCTTGGTCCCAGGATCAAGTTCTATCTTAGAAAACTTTAGGTGGGTTCATTGCATTCCATGCTTGGAAGGCAGGCCATGGAATGTTGCTGAATGCCACTGGTAAATATATCCTCAGGAAATATGACTAACTACAGTTTTAAATATCTTCTGGAGAGATTTATTGATTTACCTATGGTGGTCATACAATAAATTATTAAAGAAAACATTATTGTGACATATCTCTGAGCAAGTTGAGATTGATCTCAATGAAGACACATTTTACCCCACTGGTAAAACAAAAATATTTAGTCTCAATTAGTAAGACAATTATTCTAGTCTCATAAGGTAATAATATTATAGCATATTTTGATAAAAAGGAAACTATGTAGGTTTACAGTATAACACAAGTAATAATATAAATGAAATTTTTTCTAGTCGTTCATTTTCAGCAGGTAGTGGGATTACAACATTGAGTATGACATGGTTTATGTTTTGCAAAGGTATGACAATCTAGAAGAGAGAACAGATGCTGATGAGACATGGTTGAAATATACTGTAGCTTTATGGCATATGATAGCAATTGTACACCCGGAGGGCTTTTAAAATCCTTAAGAGCCTGCATGGCACCAGAGAAAACTCTTATTTTTTTAAATTTGGTTTTCTGAGACAATTATATATACCTCTATTATATATCTCTGGTTGTCTATTATATATCCCTCTGTAGACCAGGCTGGCCTTTCAGAGATTCTCCTGCCTCTGCCTTCCAAGTACTTAGATTAAATGTCATGCACTACCACACACAGCCTACAATTTTTTTTGGGTTGAGGGTAGAGAAACTTCTTTTGTCTAGAAAGAGAAGGAAACCCTTTAGCTGAGTCTCTGAAAGCTGAGTAGCTTACTGGATTAAATAGGGGAGTATTATAAAAAGAGGAAATAGCACTGGCAAGGGCAAGGACACAGATGGGGAACTGAAAGTCTGAAAGTGTTAAATCTTAGTATGCAAGAGAAGCAGGAACTAAATCTTTCTCCCCGTTTTTCCTGTTTCTTTTTGAGACATGATCTTACTGTGTAGTCTAGGCTGGGCTCAAGGTTGCCAATAGACAAGCTGGCCTGGATCTTCTTCTATTCCTCCTTCCTAAGAACTAGAGGTTAAATGTACCTAAGAATATATTTGTATTTTACATGTTCATTATGGAGCTTCTGAGGGATTTTAAGTGAGGAACTACTACAGTCATGAGTAATTTTTAATTTTTTGGGACAGGGTCTCATGTAACCCAGACTGGCTTCAAATTCACTATATAGCCAAGGATGACCTTGAACTCCTGATCTCTTTGTTTCCATCTCCCAAGTGCTCAAATTTTAACAGTGGTGGCTGTATTAAAGAAGGAATTGATTTCGCCACCCTGAACTGAATCTGAGAAAATATTTAGGAAATTATTTTAATTAGCTTAGATAAGAAGCCTTATAGGACTTGATTCAAGCCATGGCAATGGGGATAAATGGCAAGAGGCAGATGTGTGAAATACTTGGAAAGTAGTTGGAAGCATAGAGGGAGTATACAAATAGTGATGAAGAAACATAGTACTGTGTGGTTTTGAGTAACTGGGAGAGTAAAACCATCTCATGAAAAGGGGGCAAGTCAGTTTTAGGGAGGCATGTGCCTAAGTTTTTACTATTTACTTAAATGTGAGGTAATGTAAGAAGCAGGATTGACTTGAATGAATAAACAGGGCTGGAGATTTGAAAAGTGGGAAAGATACAAGATAGAGAATTTCGATTTGTACTCATCAATGTGCGTGAAACATGCAGGGGGTAGACGGACTCTCTGAAAGATTGGCAAAGGCATTCCTGCCTCTTTTGCTTACCTTACCTGAAAACCTAGCGACAACTAGACATTTTTTTTTCCTTTTTAAAACTAATAGTTACTATTCCATGTATATGACTTTTTTTTAACCTGAGTTACAGACAGTTGTGGGCTGTCATGTGAGTGCTGGGAACTGAACCCTAGTCATCTGTGAGATCAGCCTATGCTCTTAACTGCTAAGCCATCTCCCCAGCCCCACAGCATTTCTTAAATGTGTCTCAGCTCAGATAAAATGATCAAGAGGTACGCATTTAGGATCCTGGATTTCACCAAAATATTACTGTGTCGTTGTATTATTATTTCAGTATTGGAGGCTAGAAGCATGTCCATGTACCCAAGATCGAAGCTTAAATCTAAATTTATTAGTGATGATGACTCAGAATTGGGAAGACTTGAATTGACCTACCAGGATTTTGTTGACAAGTAATCATGGATTACCCATGTGGGAAAAAAGTTCTTCTAAAACAGTGGTTGTCAACTTTGAAGTCTTAAATGATCCCAGTGCTCAGAATGCATATGTCTAGTTAATGAGAGCCTCTGAGGTTGCTACCTGGACAGTATAATTATTCATTAAATTTCCACAGGTAGTTCTTTCCTTGTAGCCAAGTTTGAGAATTCCTACTTTAGAAAATGAGAGTCTAGAGATTTATAGATGTAGGCCAATAATACTAGGCAGTGTGTGTGTGTGGTGGGGGGAAGCATGCTCAAGAAAGCATATCACTAGCAACCAAATGGAATATAGGCTCAGCTTCTGGGAACCATACTGCACCTCAGTTGTCCTATCTGAGATCTAGGTACAAAGAGCCACAAAAAGAGAGTAAGCGCTTAACTGTCGGAGTAAACTCATTCAGACTGCAAAAATGCAAGCAGCCAACACTGTTTGACATTGGCAACAGCACTGCTGTGTTGTTACTAGTGATCTTTTCATTCACCAAAATGTTTACTGAGAGTCAGTGCTATGCACAACGTATCAACATACTTGCTGAGCATAACACAGCACACAGGGTATACTAAGATTGAGGAATCTCCTGGCTGGAGATGAGCAAAATTAATACAAGGCATTGCTTAGTAGTATGTGGTGTTTTAAATAGAATGATACAACAGAAAAATTAGTGGGTATCCCTTTGATAAGTAGGTCCCAGAAGTTTTCTATTTACTGAGGTAGTATTAAAGGTAAGAGATGACTGACAAAAGAGAACTATATGAAGCACAGAAGTATAACAGTATGCTGAAAGGAACAGAAACTGCAATAAACCTCAAGGAAGAAGCAAATTTGGCTGGTCTGAGAAACAGAAAGGAAACCAGTATGACTAGATCAGGCAGATAAGGCAAAGTTCTAGAGGTAGCTACAGGATAGGTCCTATATAACCTATAAAATCATGACAAGGAGCCTCAACTTATTTACAATTAAGAATTATTAACTGGTTTTGAGAAAAGAAATGATAAGATCCAATTTCTATTTTAAATGGTTATTCATATTGTTGTGGACACTTTTAATACTTTGAATACTTGAATATTCATGATTATTGTTACACTATTTACAATAGGCAGGAAAGAAAGCAACCTAGGTGTACATCTATAGATTAATGAATATAATGAATATAATGAATACATATATATATGTATATATGTATATGTATATATATGTATATATATAGAGAGAATTTTATACAATCATAAAGAGAAATCAAAACATGTTTATATGAAAATGGTATGCTGAGTAAAAGAACCCAGACCCTAACACAAATATAAATACTTTCTTATAGTCAAAATATAGACTTAAAATTATTTATGTGTGCATGGTTTTATAAATTATTTAGGTGTGTGTCTATTTGTGTGTGTGTGTGTGTGTGTGTGTGTGTGAGAGAGAGAGAGAGAGAGAGAGAGAGAGAGAGAGAGAGAACTAGAAAGGAATCAGATGATGCATGTATCTTAAGGGATGTAAGATATTGAGAACATAATGGAATACATGTGCTAAGAAAGGAGATGAGACTAATTGGAGTAAGGGAGAGACATAGCCAGAGAGAAGGAGGTGCACAGGTGAACTGGAAGCTTAAGGGTTCTTTGAAAAGTAGGTTGGATGGTGTTTTGCTGGGGTGAACACATTAAGGAGCATTTAGATGAAGTGGACACAGGTGAAAGGGTAAGACAGACTCATGAAGGAATGCTTCACTGAAGCAGACACAGGAGAAAGGATATTCTGCTAAAGCAAGCATTTGAAAGGACATGTGATGAAGGATTTTTCTCTAACAACATTCATGTATCAGTAAGTCTTTCACTGCATAGTTGAGCTCAATTTGTCAGGACTCCATAGAGAGAAATGTACCAAAATACTTCTGTTGGTATGCTGCAGTTCTTGCCCCTTCCATGGACTTTGGCTTGTTGGCTGAGTGATGTCAGCTGAGGCAAGTTGTGCTGAGCCAAGTCGTTCTGAGGCAAGACCCATGGAGGACACATGATGTTTGGAGGGAGTATAAAAAGAACTCCATGAACAATAACATGGGGCTGAGCTAGGCTTGTTTATAGAACTAGCTGTGCGAAGCCTGTTGGTCTGGCATCTTTGCTCATCTTCACTTCCCTGAGAGAGGCAAGCTGAGAACTCCTGGCATCCCTCAGGTTCCCTCCTGCTGACTTCCGTCAAGGCTGGGGCTTGGCTGTCTCTGCTAGTAGTACCACCACTGCTGATTAGTGTTTGCTATGACTCTACCAGTCTGGGCTGCTGGTGTATCCATGAAGCGTTTGCAAGTGGACTGAGCTGCCCCTGCTAACCTGTGAACTGAATTAATTCCAGACAACATAGATGGGAGTTGCTCCAAAGAACCGTTTTTTCCCCCAATTTTTTTTAGATATTTTCTTTGTTTACATTTCAAATGCTATCCCAAAAGTCCCCTATATCCTCCCCCCCCCACTCCCCTACCCACCCACTCCCNCTTCTTGGCCCTGGTGTTCCCCTGTACTGGGGCATATAAAGTTTGCAAGACCAAGGGGCCTCTCTTCCCAGTGATGGCTGACTAGGCCATCATCTGCTACTATTAAAATGACTTCAAGCTAGATATGTAGCCAAGAGTGAACTTCATCTTGAACTCTTCTGTTCATTTGCTTGGTTGGTTCGTTGGGTGGGTGGGTGGGTGGTTGGGGGATTTTTTGTTTGTTTGTTTGTTTGGGTTTTTTTGGTTTTGTTTTCTTTTCTTCTTGAGACAGGGTTTCTCTGTGTGGTCCTGGCAATCCTGGAATTCACTCTGTAGACCAGGCTAGCCTCAAATTCACAGAGATACACCTACTAAGAAATATGCAGGTACATAATGGTAAAGATTCAAATGATATACAAGTTAAATGCATAATTGTTTGTCTTCAAGCAACTTTCTCATAAAGAAATAAACATAATGGACAGTTCAGTGGATTTCTTTAAATTATTTTATGCTTATATGTGTATGTATTTCAAATATACAAAATCATAAATATTGATCAACACATTTTATTACAATGTAAGAAATGGACAGAAGCATCTTCCAATGCATAATTTTTAAACAAGTGTACACATGTAATTTTGTAAATCTAACATGCAATAAGTCCTGTTTTGATGGCCATTTAGTTTTGCTTTGTGCATCTGTGCCAGTGTGTCTGAAAACTAATATTCTAGCAAAGGAATTTCATGATTGAGAAAAACTCACTTAAGGCTGTGTTAGATACACACACACGCACACACAATTTGTTAAGAAGAGTGTTCCCAATTATGCTCCTACCAATAGTAAGAAAAACCTCCTTTCTTTACATCAGATAGACAGTAACTACATAGTAGATAGATAGATTTGAGAGAGAGAGAGAGAGAGAGAGAGAGAGAGAGAGAGAGAGAGAGAGAGAAGAGTTACATGGGTATGTGGGGGGGCTGGCATGGGCTTTTGAAACTTCAAAGCCCATTCTAGTAACACACTTCCTTCAACAAGGCCACACCTACTTCAAATAGTGCCACTCCCTGATGACTAAGCATTCAAATATATGAGTATGGGGGCATTCTTATTCAAATCACCACACCACTCCTTCTGGGCATATTCTCAAAGGACTCTATATTCTACTACAGAGGTACTTGTCGTTCTGTGCTTGTGGCTACTCTTCACAATACAATGGAAATGGAAACATTCTACATATGTATGGACTGTTGAATCAATCATGAAAATGTACATATACACAATGGAATTTTACTCATCTATAAAAGAATTCATAGGCAAATGAATGGAGTTGGAAATAGTTCTTCCAAGTAAGGTAACTGGAACCAAGAAAGAAAATTTCATATGTTCTCTCTCATAAGCGTGTGCTAGCTTTGAGTCTTTAGATATGTGTGTTTATATTGGAGTACCCATGTAAGTCTGGAAACTAGTAAGGTGCCATGGAAAGGGATTTCAAGGAACAGGATATAGAATGTAGATAGTATGAAAGGGGAAAGGTAAAGGAAGGATTAACTAAAACCATGGATGTGAAGGCAGAGTGGAGTAAGGACAATGGGGGGGGGGTAAATAATACCAAAGACTTTTGAAGAAACCATATGAAAACCTACTAATATAGAGGCTTTCTAAAACACATACACATATAAAAGCTTAAATAGAGTTACCATATAAAGGTGGAACAGTGCCTCTCTCAAATCCCGAAGATATCAAATAAAGAACCCAGTGCCAGTTATGGGCTACCTCTCTACTTTTAAGACAGTGAATTTCCATAAACCATCTTAACATTAAAAAGCCTTACTGTGATCTTGGTTACTTTCCAGAACTTGATATTCTTAAATGTTTTTTTTTTTTTCTGATGGGCTTTTTCCTTACTGATTTACAGGAAGGGGGGGTTTCTTCGGGTACTTACAGTGTTATGTTTTTCTTGTGTATACAAATCTTGGATTGTTACGCCATAGTTTTTTATTTTATTTATACAAATATTTTAAAATTCTACTTTGAGACAGGTTCTCACTGTTTATCCCAAGATATACTAGAAGTTGAGTTCCCCCTCAGACTCTTAATTTTTAGGACTGTAAGTATGTACTGGTTGTCAGGTGTTTTAAATTTTGATTTTATCTAATCTGCCCATTTAGGGTAGAAACTTGGGGTTTGGAATCTTGCTATGGAAAGCCCTCCCCAATAGAAGATGATATAAAACATTCTATTGGCATTTTATTTTAATGTATAGTTTTTCATGTAAATATTTTCTTTCTTTTTGCTTTACTTTACTTAAAATGTGAAACTATTAAGTAAATGTCATAAAAATAGCATAGGCAAGAATATTAATCATGTAGCTTAAAAATAAGTGTGATTCAGCTTGTCTATTTCTCTGTCTGTGTCTTTCTACTTCTCTCTCTCTCTCCTCTCTCTCTCTCTCTCTCTCTCTCTCTCTCTCTCTCTCTCTCTCTCTCTCTCTCATGTTTTGATCCCAAGATGACATCACACTTACGACATTACCCCTGCTTCAGCCTCCTGAGTTCTGAGATTATATATGTGAGTCACTACATCAGCTAAGACCATTTTCCACACTTTAGAAGACATACAGGTATTCCTCCTCTCATCCCATGCCCTCACACCCAAATACAATCTCACCACTACCTTTCTGTTCATTTAAAACATTTTTTTCTTTCCAGGTGTGGTGGCTTACATCTTTGATCTCAGCACCTGTGCCACAGATGCAGGGAGATCTCTGTCAGTTGAAGGCCAGCTTGGTGTACATAGTAGATTTCAGGACAATCATAGTTACATAACAGACAGCCCCTCTCTCAAAAACCAAAACCCCAAAACACCATGTTTTAATTCTGTCCTTAGTACACTAAGCATTTTTGAAAACCTCATCTATATAAAGCACTCATCTTTTTTATATTTTTAAGATTTATTTTTATTATTTTAAAAAATAATGCATGTGAGGGTTTGTGTTGGAAGGGGGTGATACAGGTGTTCTCAGAGTCTAGAAGGTGTCATATCCCCTGAAACTGGAGTTACAGGTGTTTGTGAGCCACCATTGTGGGTGCTAGGAACTGAAGTTGGCCCTTTGCAAGATCAATGGGCACTCTTAACTGCTCAGCCATATCTATAGCCCCACATCTTACTCTTTCAAGAAAGGGCAAAACTGGCACTATTTTAACAAGGGCTCTGAGAGAAAACATCTCTAACCATAGCCTATCTTCACCTTTGTCACACAGTGAGTGGCATGTTAAAGTTGGCTGATGGTTTCAGGAAACTGATTTATATTAACATCTTGAAATCACCCATATACTATAAATCAGGGGGAAAGACTGGGGAGAAATTAGTTGAAGGATATAAAATTTCAGTTAAATGGGAGGAATAAATTCAGTGTATTTTATACTTGGAAATTCCCAAGGGAATTAGGTATAGTGGCACATACCTGGAAACCCAGCATTTGGTAACCAGAGGTAGGACTTCATGGCCAGCCTGTTACATGAACCATTGGCCCTTCTAGGACTTTCCTGTACTTTTAAAATCATAGTAGTGTTATTAGATTAGCTGTAATTATGTATACTTTAACAGGATTATAATTGATTTATCATTAATTCTATACCATTTTAATTGTATGTGGCACATAAACACTATTATTTGTTGAATTTATGCTTCTTTGGTCTAGTTGTATGTTTCACAAGTGTGAATATGTGAATGAGCATTTGCAGGGATAGTTTTCTAGCTGCTTGTGGGAGTTGCCTATTGTAGAAGTATATAGCCTATACATGGATACCTCTCAATAGAAAAATTGAAGATCCTTTGGAAGATTATCAATCCTCTCATTTTCTTTTCCTTTTCTATTAAGAATACCCTTGACATTTGCTGTGCATATTTTACTTAGTACTTTTCTTATCTAACTGGTTATTATAATCCTATCTGATGCAAGATAGATACAATATTTCAGTTGTTGGTGACTCTTGAGGTGAGGCAGTATCTCAGATACCCTGTCATTTTATGTTATATGATAGGTTTAAACAGCAAGCAGGTGACCTTTGTTAGATGTAGAACTTTTCAAACTCTAAATACTATTTGTCTTGTTTGTTCAAAATAAGTTTTCTGATTTGCATAGTGTCTTTAGCTAGTGATGTCTGGTGTATCAACGAAACTTGAAAGGACTTTGAAATAACATGTCTTTACCTAGTACCTTCCGGGACTGGGTACTTTGGCAAAAAAAAAAAAAAAAAAGGATAAAGAGTAAAGTAATGAATTTTGAAAGAAATTTCATTAAATGTTTCTTTCTATAGAACTGAAGTTTTGTTTTTTGGGGGGCATGTTAGGGTAAACCAGGCAAAAATAAAAGCAGATGTAGGTGGAGATTTCATTTTTTGTCATGGTGTGCCTGCAGCTAGAGAAAGGGTGGAAACTTTCTCTTTCTTCTCCTCCTTCTCCTTCTCCTCCTTCTCCTTTTTCTTAATTTCTTCCCCCTCCTCCTTATACTCCCCCTCCTTCTTGCTTTAAGCATTTAAGAGAATTTAGTTAACCCTTTATGTTGTTTCAAACATTAGGACATAATTCCCTTCTTAAAAAAAATAACCACAAATCTTGTCTTTATTTCCAACACAAAATTTGACCTTTATGATGACAGCCTATTTTGGAAATTTTCTCTTCCCCAGAACTTTAGAGTAGCTCAATCATACCATATCAGTGTAGGACAGTTTTACTTTTAGCATCCTGTTCACTGACCAAAATTTATGATCTATTAAGTTTGGCAGTTTGGCAGGAACTCTGGTTCTCTTTTGAGTAGCCATGTCTCCTGTTGACTTTCTAAAAGCAACTTGGGAATATTTGTTAAAGTTAATCTTGTTGGTGATATGTACCACCAGCTTACCAATTACACCATAGTTGTACCTCTTGTGCCTTGAAGTTTCTTGGTTTTCCATACTCTATATGACATACCATTCTTTGAAATAAAAAAGAAAAGCAAGCCTTCCTTCTTTATAAAGGATATTAGAGTGGAATACTAGGGACTCTCCAGTAATTGGTTAGTTTTCTTAACAGTGTAGGGGGATTTCCACTATAAAATAATTGATTCTTTATTCAGCCAATATTTCTGCCAAAGTGATCATTTGTATTACTAGGCTTTCTAAAACGAACATCTCTGACTTTATTCAGGGATGATACTCTAAAAAGAATCAAGTAATAGAGATATTCAACGATACTGAAAATTTAGTAGCAAATTGTAAGAAATATCATCTACTGACATTTGAGATATTATCAGAGCATGTGATACAGAGCAGAGGGCATTCTACAACTTCAATACACATCCGGAAATATTACTTAGCAATACTTAAATATAGATTATAGGCCAAGGAAGTTGAATTTTAGAAGATCGAGATTAATTAAAGTTGGCATAATGTCAGAGATAGCAGTTTATGATAGTCACATACAATTAGTACACTGAGACCACAATGTTCTAGAAAATTACAAGCATTACATTTTTCTTCTTTACAAAGGGTACCAGAATATTAGAACCACTTATTTAGTGAAAAGGGGCCTTATTTCATATCTTCCACCCAAATAAAGATTAAAATATATGCTTATATGAAACTATTAAGTTACAGAATAAAATGTAGTTACATATTCATAGAGGCATATGGATTGTTCTTTTAACAAAAATGGAAAGGAAAATTATAGATTGGACACAAAAATTTTAACATTTGAAAAACAAATACTAATACAAGTAAAGTAAGAAAATGGCAAAGCTGTGTTAATATACTTGTTAAATGTTGAGTTTTTATCAATAAGAACACAGAAATAACAGTATAATAGTGGGCAAAGATCATGAATAGAATATTCACAAAAAAGAAACTAAAAACTTAACTTCCAAACTACTTGGAAAGATAAACTAAAAATATTTCATGAAATATATTTGCCTAGTTTTGTGCAATCTTTTGAAATCCTGTGAACAAGGATAATCATTATTGACAGTTTAAGTCAGTGTTGTGTTTTGTAGTGTTATTTGATAATATGCTTAAGGCACTAAATTGTATGTGACACTAATTTCTTTGAAGTATCTTCTAATGTCTTTTTATTTTCGCTAATCTGAAAATTTTCTACTATTAAGTACGTTCAGGAAATGGAAAGGATAAACTCTATTTTGAGAAGGAGAGAACATTTTATTATCTGTGTAGGAATAAGTGAACTATAGTTTTGGTAACTAAAGAAGGCTTCCTAAGAAGGAAATGCAAATGATTCTTAACAAGTTCAGATGATTCTTAAAGCATTAGAGTTAGTTCCTTGCATTGTAAAAGATAAATTCAGCTATTATACACGAATTAGCTTATTTTAAAGAAATAGCCCAGCAAGAGATCAAATATTAAACCCTCACAGGAACACATAAAACCAAAAGTTCATTGTAGCATTTTAAAAAATCTGGGTAAAAAAGAAACAATCATTGAAAGTATGGTCACATTACAATAAGTTCAAAATGAAATGACTTCAGTTGTTAAAGAGCAAGAAATTGGCAAAGGTATTATATACAGGACCTGTTGTTTAAGAAGGAATATGAGAGACTAGCCCTGCCTGCCAGAGACCAGGTAGGCTGCCTATGGACTTTTCCACTCTCTGTATTCTCCCAGCCCCAATCCTCAGGGATGCCCCTAGAAGTGCTACAGAATACCAACTGCAGCCTCCCCTCCTCGCTGACCACACTTCCTGTGAAACCTACAGACCTTCCTTCCTAGTCATCTCTTTCCCTTCATCACTCTATCCCAGGTCCAACTAGAGAGGATACCCTGTTGCTCAACCATAGGCCATATCTGCCAGAAGATACAGGTTGCTCATGGACCTCTCTTGCTATTGCTGGATATACTAATCTGGGCTTGTATCTGTGGTCTCCTTGAATATATAGCATATCTGTCCATCTAGCTTTTAGAGCATCCATTGTGAAGACAGGTATAATTCTAATAGGTGTGCCTTTTTATGTTACTTGGTGGTTTTCTCTTGAGGCTTTTAATATTCTTTCTTTATTCTGTATATTAAGTGTTTTGATTATTATGTGGAATGGGAACCTGCTTTTCTTGTTTAATCTATTTGGTTTCTGTATGCTTCTTATACTTTCATAGACATCTCTTTCTTTAGGTCTGAAAATTTTTCTTCTACGATTTCGGGCACAACATACCCAATATTAGTGCATACAAGTGCACACCTCAACATCAAAGATAGACATTACCTTGGAGTAGAGGATTAGTGAGGATAGCCCTGGTGCTGTTTGTATTTTGAAGCGAGTTCTGCTTCACCAAGAGGGGCTGCCTGAGATGAGTGACTTCTTGTGAACCTCCCCCTAATGAATAAAGATCTCAAGGAACCAATCACTGGGTGAGTAGGCGGGACTTCTCGGTCAGCAAACTGGATGGCAGAAGAGCAGAGGAGACTTGGATTAGGGTGGAAGGGAGCATGGAGGCCAAAATATAGGTAGCAGAGGCCCCCAATTCAGGTAGCAGATCCTTTGGGATCTGTTACCAGAGGATTTAACTTGGAATGGCTTACAAATTAGGATGCTAGTTGCTGCTCCTAGCCATTGAGTTACCTGTTAATTCCAAACCAAGATTTTCCTTCACACAGTGACTCAACAGGGTTCCAGAGAGAAAGGTACTGTAGCAAAGTGTGGGTTTGCAAGAAGTGTGCCCCTGAAAGCCTTGGGAATTTGGAAGTGCAGGGCTGACATGGCAGTGACCTGACATGGGAATTTAGTGAGCCAGATAGAAAGATTTTAGAGGTCCCGGTCAGAGTCTGCTGAGATGAGAACAGGCTAGCCTGCCCATGGGTGCACTGCCCGGCATATCATGGATTGCTTTTATAATGTTTCACATTACAGATGATAGATATTTAGATTTTTCACCAGATCCAGTATTCAGGATCCTACCTAGTACTTACAACAGAACACCACCTAGAGTCCCCCTTCTCACTGTTCCATGTATCTTGTAGATTCCACAGAGGGTGACTTCTAGACCTCCCTTTCCCCCAGCCTCCAACTCCAGCAAGAACTGTCCCTTGAACAAACCAGCTGAGCAGGCAATTAAAACAGGCAACACACAGTCAGCACACTCTCTGAAAGTCCAGAGAGGAAACAGAAAGGAATAAAATACCAACCCAACAAAGACAACGCCAGAAATCAGCCCTTAGATCTCTAATTACCCCAAATCCAGATGCCTAGACACCAGAGTAGGAGCATAATCAATAACATCCAGGGCATGTTAAAAATCAGGCTATATGTCTCTACCAGAGCCTACCTATCTACTACCACAGGCCCTGAACATTTCAATACACGAAGCACAAGAAAAGTACCTTAAAGTCAATTATAAGAAGATGATAGGGGTCCTTAAAAAGGAAATTAATAAATCCCTGAAATAAATCCAGGAAAACACTAACAAACAATTAGAGGAAATAAATATATTTTTTAAAAGCCAAGAAAAAAAAACAGTGGAAGGTAATACAACTGTTCAAGCACTTAAAATGAAAAACAAAGAAGCAATAAAGAAAACACAGGCTGAGGGAATTCTAGAAATGAAAAACTTAGGAATGAGAAAAAGATCTACAGAGGCAAACTTCATCAACAGAATACAAGAGATGGAAGAGAGAGTCTCAGTCTTTGAAGGTATGATAGAAGAAATGGAAACATCAAAGAAAACATTAAATCTAAAAATTTTCTGACACAAAGCATCCAGAAAATCTGGGACACTGAAAAAGCAAACCTAAGAATAATAGGAATAAAGGAAGGAGAATAATCCCAGCACAAAGGCCCAAGGAACATTTTGAAAAAAACGCACAGAAGAAAAATTTCTGATTTAAAGAAAGAGATGCCTATCAAGGTACAAGAAGCATACAGAAAACCAAATAGTTTTAATTAGAAAATCAGGATATTTGATTATTATATGCAACATAATAATCAAAACACTGAACATACAAAGTAGAGAAAAAATATTAAAAGCTTCAGTGGAAAATGACCAACATATAAAGGCACACTGTCCAGAATTACATCTCACGTCTCAATGGATACTCTAAAAGCCAGAAAGCCTTGGAGAAAGAGATGTGCTAAGAAACCACAGATACCAGCCCAGATTTGTATATCCAAAAAAACTTTCAATCACCATAGATGGAGAAAACAAGATACTTTAAGATAAAGTCAAACTTAAACAATATCAACAAATCCAGACCTACAGAAGGAGCTAGAAGGAAAACTCCAACCCACAAAACACAGGAAATAAATTACCTCACACTAGCAAAACAAAAAGTTTTCTTCCCCCCCCCTCTCTCTCTCTCACACACACACACACACACACACACACACACACCACCACCACCACCACCATCTCTTCCTCCTCCTCCTCCTCCTCCAATAACAAAAACAACAACAACAACAACAATAACAAAATATAACAGGAATTAACAATCATTAGTCATTGATATCTTCTTGCCCGAGTCCTCCTTCCTTCCTGGAGTCCCCCTTGAGGACAGTGAGTGAGAAGGTGCAGAATTAATACCTCAGAATCTGGGAGCAAGTGAGAATGAGGCAGCAAGCTTGTTTATTCTATGTGAGTGAGTGTCCTTTATACCTTCTACCTGTGTCCTATTGGTCCCAAGCAAGAGTGCCGTCCAAGTGGTATTTCCTGATTGGCTGTTATTGTCTGCATCACCAATCTCTAGACTCTCAGTCAGACTCATGTGGAAGTTACCTCCACAGATGTGTGGGCGCCACTACATGTTTACCAAGGTTTGTGTAGAAGATGCCACCACCTTGTCAGTGAGACCTGCTGTTCCTCTCAATAGCAATCATCTTAATTTCATAATTATGGAATTAATATGGAAAAACAGGATCTAAAAAGATATTCCAATCAAATGGATCAAAGAAGCAAGATAATGTAACCAATTTAATATCTAACAAAATAGACTTCAAACCAAATTTATTTAAAAGAGATGGAGAAGGACACTACATACTCATTAAAGAAAGTATCCACCAGATAACATTTCAACTCTTAACATGTATGCCCCAAACAGAAGGGCACCAACTTTTGTAAAAGAAACACAACTACAGCTTTAAGTCACATTAACTCATGTACTGATAGTGTGAGACTGCAGTACTCCACTCTAAACAATGAACACGTCAACCAGAGGGGGGAAAAAAAAAACAGAGAAATACTGAAAATAATAGATGTTGTAAGCCAAAAGGTCCTAACTGATATTTACAGAACATCTTACCACAAAACAAAAGAATATACCTAATTCTCATTGCCTTACAGAACCTTCTCCAAAGTTGGCCACATATTCAGGCACAAAGTAAGTCTTAATAGATACAAGAAAATTGAAATATCTCCCTGAATCCTATCAGAACACTATGGTTTAAAGTCAAATATCAATAACAACAGAAACAATAGCCTGCAAACTCATAAAAACTGAACAGTGACCTTCTGAATGACTACTCGGTCAAGGTAGAAATAAAGAAATTAATAACTTCCTAGAATTCAATGAAAATGAATGCAAAACATACCCCAAATCATGGGACATGATAAAAGCTGTTCTAAGGGGAAAGTTCATACCACTAAGTGCCTATTAAAAAATACTAGCAATTTAACAGCACTCCTGAAAGTTCTAGAACAACAACAACAACAACAACAAAACGAACATAACAACAGCCAAGAGGAGTAGATGGCAAGATATAATTAAACATAGAGCTAAAATTAATTAAGTAGAAACAGAGAAGAATACAAAGAATCAATAAAACAAAGAGCTGGCTCTTTGAGAGAAAAAATAGACAAAATCTTCTCCAAACTAAGAGGCAGAGAATATCCAAATTAACAATATCAGAAACAAAACAAGGGACAGAGCAACAAACACAAATTAAATCCAGAGAATCATAAGGATATACTTTAACAACCTGTATTCAACCAAATTTGAAAACCTCAAAAGGAATGGATAATTTTCTTAATAGGTACCACTTACCAAGGTTAAATCAAAACCAGATGAACCATTTAAATAAACCTATAACCTCTAGTGAAATAGAAGCAGTCATTAAAAGTCTTCCAAGCAAAATTTCCCAGCATTAGATCATTTTAGCAAAGAATTTTACCAAAATTTTAAAGAAGAGTTAACACCAATAGTCCTAAAATTATTCTACAAAATAGAAACATAGGGAATTCTGCCCAATTTATTTTATGTGGACACAGTTACTTTGATACCTAAACCACATAATGTTTCAACAAAGAAAGATAACTGCAGATCAATTTCCTTTATGAACGTAAATGTAAAAATATACAATAAAATACTTGCAAACTAAATCGAAGAACACATAAAAAATATCACCCACCATTGCTCAAGTAGGCTTCACTCCAGATACTCAGAGATGGTTGAATATATGAAAATCAGTAAATGTAATCTACTATATAAATAAACTGAAAAAAAAACATATGATCATTTTATTGGATGTCTGTAACTGTAATTTTTCTAATTTTACTTTTAATGATTCTTCTTAAACACTTTAACCTCCCTTGTAGCCCACCACCCACCAGAGGTAGTGGAAAAGAAAGGACATGGGGGAAGTGGACTTGTTTAGATAGGTTCTTGGTATCTTGGTTATTCCGAGCTGTATACCATGTGTGTTCTTTTGTGATTGGGTTACTTCACTCAGGATGATATCCTCCAGATGCATCCATTTGCCTAAGAATTTCATGAATTCATTGTTTTTAATGGCTGAGTAGTATTTTATTTTGTAAATGTACCACATTTTCTGGATCCTTTCCTCTGATGAGGGATATCTGGGTTCTTCCCAGCTTCTGGCTATTATAAACAAGGCTGCTATGAACATAGTGGAGCATGTGTCCTCATTGCATGTTGGAGTATCTTGTGGTTATATGCCCAGAATATTGATCTGTAGCTAGGTCCTCTGGTAGTATTATGTCCAATTTTCTGAGGAACCACAGTACTGCTTTCCAGAGTAGTTGTACCAGTTTGCAATCCCACCAACAATGGAGGAGTTTTCCTCTTCCTCCACATCCTTGCCAGCTTCTGCTGTCACCTGATTTTTGCACCAGTACCACCAGAGCTCCCAGGAACTAAACCACCAACCAAAGACTACACATGGAAGGCCACATGGCTACAGCTGCATATGCAGCAGAGGATGGCCTTGTTGGACATCAATGGGAGGAGAGGACCTTGGTTCCCTTACACAATTCCCAGTGTAAGGGAATCCCAAGACAGGGAAGCAGGAGTGGGTGGGTTGGTGAGCAGGGCGTTGGGGGGATGGGATAGGGAGTTTTCAGAGGGGAAACCAGGAAAGTGGATAAGATTTGAAATGTAAATAAAGGTTTTTTCCTGCTAAGGAGGGGTGTTCTCCCAGAGCAGTCTCAAGGCCTGAGCCAGAAGGAGAACCATCTTTGCTCCAGTCCACTGCCTGATAGAGGGCAGCATGGAGAAGGGACACAGCTTGTGGGCTCCACTCTGCACTGGCAAGAGTGTGGACCACAGAAGCTACACAGTTTCAGGACAGAAAGAAGCAACCTAACTTCTGGGACAGACTCTATTTCACGCTCCAGAATTTTGGGCACCTTCCTCGCCAGAGGAAAGGTGGCAACCAGTGAGGGCTCTGTCTGCCAGAGCAGGTGAGAGAGTCATATTGTGT